>NC_133325.1:239214090-239514090 GCF_042186555.1 Aquarana catesbeiana
TAGTATACTTTAGAACAGGGGTCTCCAAACTTTTTTACTTCAAGGGCCACATCATATATTAGATATTCGTGGGCCAAAAAAAAAATTATTTATAAATGAATCCACAGCCATGGGATAGGATAGAATTTGAAAGGCTGCCACCAGAAGGGCTGGACTTTTAATGCACATGAGGCCTCACATCTGTGTTCCTGTCATTTGTCCGGCACATTTCTGTCCCCCTCAGAATCTCGCTGCCCATTTGTGTCCCCATCAGACACTCCCCATACATCGTGTCCTCATTAACACCCCCTTGCACATTTTGAGTCCCCATCATAGCCACCCCCGCACATTTGTGTGTCCATCTCAGCTCCTGCCAGACACTTGTGTCCTGTCAGAGCCCCCCCAGCACATTCCTTTCCTCATCAGTCTCCCTGCATTGACTTCTATTTCCCCTGTAGATCAGTGACTGTTACCAATGAAGGGCTGATTTTGGTGCAGACCTATTGCACTTACTGGCTCCCATCCCGCTGTCGCACAGGCAGCATTTCACAATTTTTTTTTTTTAGTGCTCGCCGCCAAGGGCTGTCACCTTCCACATCCCATCGGCAGCGTCTGCATCACACAGACGATTATCTAGGGGTGAAAATTGAGATGAAGAGCTTTCCAGTCGACGATCCGCTGGCTTACTGGGTCATGAGAATAGACCACTGGCCAGAACTTGCCCAGTATGCAATTGGGCTGCCCTGCATACAGCATGCTTTCCGATCGGGCAGTGCTGCTGGAGGTTTTGTTACTGGTAATAGAACGTGTCTTTCAACAGACTCTGTGGACCGTCTGACATTTATCAAAATGAATCAGTCCTATATTGCCAGCATCTAAGAAGCCCCTGATGCCGTTGTCAGTGATGAAGTGTTTTTGGGATGTGGAATTTCTGCAGGACTTCCAGGCTGCCTTGTGTTGTGGGTTTTGATTTCATCTGGAAGAATTTCTTTTTTTTTTTTGGTGTAGGTTTCATGGGCGCAATTAACACCCAAAGACCAATTTTTTCCGCTCCAAAAGTCTGTGGAAGAGACACCAGAGTTTATCCAAAAAAAATCTCTAATCTTGTTCCCAGTGCACTACATTGTGGCCTCATCATACATATTTTTTTTTTTTTGGCTTTATAAATGCAATTATTGCTGCAGAAGCTTCTATACACAGTACAGATTGGCCACTTTGCAGTTGGACTAAGGAGACCCCCCCCAGGCACTATATTGAAACACATTTTTCATTGTTATGCTTTTACTTTAAGAATCAATAAATCAATGCTCATTTAAAATTTACGTTTTTTGCAAACTTTGTTTTTCATTGCTACATGTCCCCCAGGGCAGTACCCGGACCCCCAAAACCATTGTATGCCCAATTACTTGCATAGAAGCCTTCAAAATGGGCACTTTTGATTTTTCCAGATCGGGTCCCATAGACTTCAACGGGGTTCGTTATTCAGTTCCGAACTTTTCCAATGTTCTGGTGCAAACCGAACAGGGGGTCGTTTGGCCCATCCATAGTGGTCAGGGGGCGGTTCTGTTTAATCCTCTTTTAAGCCACTTCCACTGTTAGTCACAATCTGGTAATACCCATTGCTCTCTGTGGCATGCATAGCGGGACTTGTTTTTCAACTGTATCTCATGGTGGCTGGTATTTTTGTCACACTGTATTGAACTTATGTGTAAACCAGGCACATTACTTGTTATGGGTATTGTCATTGCGTTTACACTGTAAAAATTGTCTTTGTTTCTAATAGTAATTCTGTCATGTTCTTCTTCATGTTGTCAGGGGGAAAAAAAGCGCTCTTAGTACATTTTCAATGTTTTGTCAGTAAAATAATGTCGCAGGAGGTTGGCAACCCTCCTCCATGAGGCTTTTACATTATCCAGAGCTCCATTAAAAAGATTTTACCCTTCCTTAATATTATAGTAACAGTAGTTTCACTAGACAGGAAGTGAGGGCTGATATAACAGGTACATGAATGGAAATGAAAAGCTGATGAGGGATTCTAGTAGCCTTAGCATACTGTATTGGGAAAATAGCATTTTTATTCCTGTCTGTGTTGCTGTTGGAGAGTCTTGTTTCTTGCATGTACACTTTAACCACTTGCCCATCAGCAGTAGTAATTTTACTTAGAGCTTTGCTATTCTCTGACACAGTACTGGTACGTTGTCATGGCCCGATTCTTTCGGATTATTTGGGGTTGTATTCAAAATACAATAAGTATTGCACTTACATTTCTAGGTGCTTTAGGTAAGCACCAACACAGACCGCCTTTCTGTAAGACAAACGCCGCTCGGCTGAGCTGGCATGTTTTCCACTGGCCAGAAAAAGTCACGGGTCCCCCACCAAACGTGGCGACTGCACAGCCTCAATGCATTTTCCAAGAAGTGCATCATCGGGAAGCTCGCAGTTGCCTCCTTTTTTTTTTTTTTTTTTTTTTTTTTTTTTTTTTTTTTTTTTTTCAGTGTAGCCTTGTTTATCTCCTGGTCAGATACTATTGGTTACAAACTGTGATGCCACATACTTCATCCCTAGACCAAATAAATATAATGCCAGATCCCAAATGAAAAATAGAAAATGGAATAAGGCTTGCTGTCGGAAGCATCCTATCAAATCCATATAAACATAACAAGTATCTGTACATTTTTAACAACTTTCTCTCAACCTCATTCTATATTGCAGTACAGTAAAAACTGCAGCATCTCCCAAACAATATGAGATAAACCATCACCTATTTATGTAAATACAATTATTTATAAAAAAAAATCCCTTTAATCAAAAAATCTATGTATAAATATATCAGATGCATAAAAAGTGTAGCGCTACTTATATTAAGAGTATCCAATAATGATGATACTCTTAATATAAGTAGCGCTACACTTTTTATGCATCTGGTCCCTTTGCTAATTTTCTGTTTTGTTGTGTGAGCCGCTATTTCGACAGAGTAAGCGCAGAGTTTTTGTTTTTTAAATTACTGTTGCTATGTATAAATATATAAAAACCTCTACTTATAAAAATATCTGTGTGTAAGATAAGGGCCCTCTAGTGGTCACCATACATATCTCAACAGAATTAACTCAACTCTTTGCCATTAACTTCGTAGTAAACTCTAGTGGACAACTTGGCTCCATTTAAATTGGCATAATATAACCTACTAGTTGGTGCCTTTTAAGGCCTCACTGGATGTTTTTGGACGTTTTTTACAGCATCTGTTTTTTGGCTTCCGATGTTTTTTTTCTCTACAGTCAATAAACTCCCCATCATGTTATCCTATGTGTCCATGTACACAGGATGTTATCAGCAGTTTTTGGCTGGGGCGTTTTTTGGCTTTAAAAAAACCCCAAAACTAGTGGGTTCTGAGAGGAGTCTTTCAGCTGTAAAAACGCTCTAACGTCAAAAGCTGATAAATGCAAAAACGTTTAACATTGAAAAACTCACTGCAAAGCTACTGGCATTTTTATAACATTATTTTAACGTCCAGTGTGCATGAGGTCTAAAAGTTTTTCATAGTGTGCCATTTAGGAGATATTGCCTGCTCTTTCGGTCTATTATGTCACTCGCACATGTGCATTGGGGTTCCTATTGATGGCACTCTGAGTGTGCCATCAATCTGTAGAGCAGTGTGCTGTGTTTATGCCAGTGTTACTTCTCACCATTTCAGTGTAACACTGAGAGTTCTGACAGTCATTAGTTCCTGAAACCCCATGTGACTAACTACGTCACAGGGGATGTTTACACAGCAGCAGCACAGGATTGGTCAGGCGACGTTAAATACTATGGAAACTGTTATTTAAAACTTACTCTTTTAGTGTATGCGCAAGAAACATGCAGTGAAGTATGAGAGAGGGCGGAAATGCGGGTGGAAAAGGCAGAGAGAGGTTTCCACAAAGATGGCGCTGGCTTCGGCCAGGACAAACAACTTTACAGATAAACCGCGGGAATAGTAAGAATGCTTATTAGACACTTCAGCCTATCCCGCTGTCTTTGAAAGTGCATTATATTATTGTATTATGTTTTTCCTGAATTTGCTGTATTGAGTTTACTACCATTTTAAATGTGGCCATTTAAAGTGATTTGTAAAGTCTTTGATAGAGGGAAAAGAAAGACATGTTATAATTATCTGCTCTGCGTAGTGGCTTTTCACAGAGCAGCCCAGATCTTCTTCTCGGTGACTCTTCTGTGCTCATGGCCCCTCCCTCCTGTTGAGTGCCCCCACAGCAAGCAGCTTGCTATGGGGGACACCCAAGCCGATTCACAGCTCCATGTGTCCATTCAGACACGGGGCTACAGTTTGGCCCCACCCCTCTCTCTCCTGATTGGCTCCCACTGCTGTCAAAGTCAGTTAGCCAATGACGCCACTGCTGTGTGTCAGCTATTTAGGGGGGAGAGTCCTGGACAGCTGAGACTTCTGTAGACATTGCTGGACAGAGATGGGGCTCACGTAAGTATTAGGGGGGCTACTGCACACAGAAGGCTTTTTTCTTATCTCAAAGTGGTTGCATTAAGGTAAAAAATTGCTTGCATTAAGGTAAAAAATGTTTGGGTGTCAAATACCTGGGGTTCCTGTTGCCCGGTAGGACAGAGGAAATCTTCCTCCTCAACTTCCCTCCTCTTCTAATAGCCATAAAGAAAGATCTACAGGAGTGGTAGCATGGGCTGTTCTCCTGGTTCGGTCGCTGCAGCATAGTAAAAATGAATATCCTGCCTAGACTGTTATATCACTTCCAAGCACTACCTATACAGGTGCTGACCTCCTTCCTAAAAGCGGTGAACAGAGTGCTGGTCCACTTTGTGTGGGCCCGGAAACCGCCACGGCTAACTCAAACCGTTCTCCGACTTCCTAAACCGAAGGGTGGCTTGGCCCTGCCGGACGCCAGTCTCACGGCATGCCATCTAACACATATACTAGATTGGTGCTGCCATGGCTCCCTGAAACAATGGGTGCAAATAGAACAATCCCTAATGGGGGTACACCTGGGATCGCTGCCCTGGTGTCAGAAGCCCTTTCCAAAACGGATTTCAGACCAACCCACGGTGGGGGTGACAATACAGACGGCTTGGAAGGTTTTCCGAGACTTGTCGGTCGCACCGCCCCCATCCTCACTCACCCCGGTAGTGGACAACCTGGCCTTCACTCCGGGTCTCAATGATCCTAGATTCCTATATTTGAAACAGGTTGAGAGGTCACAGGTACAAAATTTCCTCACTAATGGACAATGGAGAAATAGGCAGCAAATATTGGACGATCCTGCCCTGAGTGGGCTCTTTTTGGCAAAAGGTCCGGCTGTCCCACTTCAATGGCTCATTGCTCTCCCCGGCCGCCTATGAGAGGCAATTGACCCCCTTTGAACCACTATGCCTGGATCAGACACCGTTGAGACATGCAATCTCCCTGATATATCAACTACTGGTATCGCCGCCCCCGGAGTATAGGCTTCCCTATATTTCCAGGTGGAAGCATGAATTGGATATATAATTGACAGAGAAGCAGGTAGACAGGATCATTCTTTTCACCCAGAAGACCTCTATTTGCGCAAGACAACAAGAAGCGGGAAACAAAATACTGTCCCGTTGTAATATACAGCGGAAAAGATACATAGGATGTTCCCTCAGAGCACGGACCTATGCTGGAGATGCGGGGAGGATTTCAGAAGGCTCCTGCATGTCTTTTGGACCTGCCGCATCCTACAACCCTTCTGGGTAGAGGTACATCGCATCATCCAGAAATTCACAGACCGGGTACTGCCAATGTCCCCGAGCTCTTCCTTTTGCACCACCACGAGATCCCGAGTAGAAGATATAGAAAATCCATGTTGCCGCTCTTGATCACTGCGACAAAGAGCTGCATCCCTTTGAATTGGAAACAGACGCAGCCTCCATCAGTGGCGGGCTGGTTGAAAAGAGTGGCGGACATGCATGCAATGGAGGACTTGGTGGCCACGGAGAAAGGCCTAAACGAGACATTTTCCAAAACATGGTTCCACTGGCATGAATTCTATTACTCTGAGGAGTACGGACGGCTGGTGGCTTGGCACCCCTGAGGGGGTCGCTTCTGGGAGGACCCAAAGGGGAGTGGATGCGACTGTTTTATCTTCTTCCTCTTCTCTTGTACTGTCTGTATTATCAGCACTAAGGTGCTATGCCTTTTTTGAGCTGGTCACCTACGGGCTCAAATATCTTTCTTTTTTTTTTTTCAAGAAATACAACGGCATTTGCCGTAAAAAAGGATGCGGAGGACTCCTGTTCCCTTGATACGCGATATGATTCCTCTCTGATAGCAGACATCCCCTCTTTTCAGGGTTATCTATATGTGGGACTTTGGGGATTGTCTGCTTTATTGTGATATGTACCAGCGTAATCTCTGTATTTCTGCATGTTCTCCTCTCTTAAATAAAGAATTTATAAAAAAAAAAAAAAAAAATGTTTAGATGTCAGCATCGCCCTCTCAGCCCCCCTTTATTTACCTGAGACCTCAATCAATCCAGCGTTGTGCATGTCTGTAGATCTTTTCTCCCCTCACCATTGGCTCCCAGTGCTGTCAGTCAAAGCCAGTGATGGGGGCGGGGCAAAGTCCCGCTGTCTGTGTCAATGGACACAGCAGAGGGACTCTGGTGTGAGCACGCACTAGTGCCATGGGGGCACTGGCCAGAGAGGAGGCAAGTATAAACATGTTTGTTATTTTAAAATAATAAAAAAAACAAAAAAAAAACAATTTTTTTTTTTAACAACCCCTTTTAATGCATAGAATGCATTAAGATAAAAGTCCATCAAGTCCAGTGTGTGTGTGTGTGTGTGTGTGTGTGTGTGTGTGTGTGTGTACACTTTTTTATGTCAATATTACATTGTATATCCCTGTATGTTGTGGTCGTTTATGTGCCTATCTAAGTTTTTTTCAAATTATCTATGCTCCCTGCTGAAACCACTACTTGTGGAAGAGAATTCCACATTCTTACTGTAAAGAACCCTCTACGCAGTTTCCGGTTAAAGGGGTTGTAAACCTTTGTGTGTAGGTTTTTTTTTTTTTTTTTTTTATAACAAACATGTCACTTACATTCACTGTGCAGTTTGTTTTGCACAGAGTGGTCCCGATCCGCCTCTTCTGGGGTCCCCCGGCGGCACTGGTGGCTCCTCCCCGCATCGAGTGCCCACATTGGAGAAGGCTTTCCTAAGGTGGACACCCTTGCGGGCACGCTCCCGAGTCCTGCTTCTGTGTCCTTTCACACAGAATGCAGGACTCTGCCCCGCCCCCCGGCGCCTGCATCATTTGATTTGATTGACAGCAGCAGGAGCCCATGTCTGCTCTGCTATCAGTTTATCCAATCAGGACACAAGACAGCAGCTAGAGCTGATGTGCTCATTCCCGGCCGGAGAAAGATCGGGGTCAGGTAAGTAAAGCGGGGGTTGGGGGGGGGGCTGCAGTACAACAGAATGTTTTTAACCCAAATGCATTAAGGTGAAAAACCATGAGGTTTTACAACCCCTTTACATCGCTTTTCCTCTAATTTTAGTGAATGGCCTTGAGTATTTTTAAATGCCCTTTCGCAGTAAAGGTTTCATCCCTATTGTGGGGTCATCAGTACGGTATTTGTACATTGAAATCATGTCCCCTCTCAAGCATCTCTTCTCCAGAGAGAATAAGTTCAGTGCTTGTAATCTTTCCTCATAACTAAGATCCTCCAGACCCTTTATTAGCTTTGTTGCCCTTCTCTGTACTCTCTCCATTTCCAGCACATCCTTCCTGAGGACTGGAGCCCAGAACTGGATGGCATACTCCCCAGGTGCGGCCGGACCAGTGTCTTGTAGAGTGGGAAAATTATTGTTTTATCTCTGGAGTTAATTCCCTTTTTAATGCATGCCAATATTTTATTGGCTTTGCTTGCAGCAGCTTGGCATTGCATGCCGTTGCTGAGCCTGTCATCTACTAGGACCCCCAGGTCCTTTTCAATCCTAGATTCCCCCAGAGGTTCTCCCCCTAGTGAGTAGATTGTGTTCATGTTTTTGCCACCTAAATGCATTATTTTACATTTTTCTACATTAAACCTCATTTTCCATGTAGTTGCCCATCCCTTTAATTTGTTCAGATCTTCTAGCAAGGTTTCCACGTCCTGTGAAGAAGCTATTGCCCTGCTTAGCTTGGTATCGTCCGCAAATACTGAGATTGAGCTGTTTATCCCATCCTCCAGATCATTTATGAATAAATTAAATGTGATTGGTCCCAGGACAGAACCCTGAGGGACCCCACTTTCCACCCTTGACCATTCTGAGTACTCCCCATTTATCACTACCCTCTGAACTCGCCCTTGTAGCCAGTTTTCAATCCAGGTACTCACCCTTTGGTCCATGCCAACAGACCTTAGCTTGTACAGTTAACGTTTGTGAGGAACTGTATCAAATGCCTTTGGTAAATCCAGATACATTACGTCTACGGGCCTTCCTTCATCTAGATGGCAGCTCACCTCCTCATAGAAGGTTAATAGATTGGTTTGGCAAGAACAATTTTTCATGAATCTATGCGGATTACTGCTAATGATAACGTTTTCATTACTAAAATCTTGTGTATA
The DNA here is from genome assembly GCF_042186555.1 of Aquarana catesbeiana. Taxonomy (NCBI): domain Eukaryota; kingdom Metazoa; phylum Chordata; class Amphibia; order Anura; family Ranidae; genus Aquarana; species Aquarana catesbeiana. Next base: position 239,222,661 of record NC_133325.1, read on the forward strand.
GTCCCTTATCCCTTCCAAGAGCTTGCATACTATTGATGTTAGGCTAAGTAGTCTGTAGTTCCCAGGGATATATCTTGATCCTTTTTTTAAAGATTGGAGAAAAGCCAATGTAGCTCCAATCAGCTGGTACCATACCAGTCAGTAGACTGTTCGTAAAGATTAGTAACAGTTACAGGATTACCTATATGAGATTTTGATGTATCGTCTCAAATTCCCCCTGCCAGGCACGTTTGTCTGGAACATAATAGAGACCCTAGATTCCTTTTTAAAGTGGACGTAAACCCATTCATAAAACAGTTTCATTTCCGGGACCTGCCGTAAATGTGACACTCTCATTGGTTGTGCTCTCAACCAAACTGTCAAACCATCCAGTGGCTGGTGTCATAACGGATCACATGTGCATCATGGCAGTTGTAGATTACATGGAGGCAAAGATGGCAGCTTCTTTGGTAGAAAACGATAGGAGTGTTTACGTACACTTTAAATGTTGGGTTCTTGTCGTCCCCCGGAGTTCTAGGGGGGTCTTGGACAAGTTGGTCCTTCAACATGAAACCAGGTGGATCTGGGAATTGGAGGAGACCAAGCCCCCGGGATTGAATGATAGTCTTAGTTTCTCTGAGCCCATCAATAAGCATTTTAACTGCTGTGAGTCTGAAGAATTATACACTGCATTACTTTGATGCCCATTGTATGGGCTTACTTCATTTTCCCCACTAGATGGCACAATTTGCACTTTATTTCTAGGCATTATGCTGGCCTTCTATTCTTTATATTACTCAGGTCTAAGACCCCTTTTACACTGGGGCCGCGTTAGCGCTAAAGCGACGATCGTTCTAGCTGCACTTTACTGCTGTTTAAGCTGCGCTTATCGGCCGATAGGGCGTTTTAACTCGAAAGAAGGGGTTAAAAGCGTCTGTGATGCGGCGCTTCTGAAACTTTTTTTTTTAGGCGCTTTAGAAGCCATTAATTTCAATGGGCAGGGGCATTTTGGGAGCGCTCCCAAACTGCCCCAAAGATGCTGCTTGCAGGACTTTTTCTAACGCCCTGCAAGCACACCGCCTCAGTGTGAAAAGACACACTGAAATGAATGGGAGGTGGTTTTTGGGCGCTATTTAGAGGCTTGCTCTATCGCTAAAACTGCCTCAGTGTGAAAGGGGTCTAAGATGTGCATGCGCGTTCACATATATGCCATCGCGCACAGTTTTTCACAAGTGACATTATGACGTGGCACATATGCGTGATGGAGACTGGGGGGCCATTTTAAGATCAGATAGAATGCATGCCTAACATGGTAGCCGTACCTCTGAGGCGGCTGGTAGAACCGTTGAAACGGGTCAGGTTGGCGTTCTGTCCTCCCCCACTTTTCTCAATCCGGGCGACCAGATGACTTTGCTATGAACAAGCCAGCTTGGCAGAGTGAAAAATATACTGATTATGCAGTACGTATATGGAAGCCCAGGACTTTTATTTTTTTATTTATTTTTTTTTTTAAATATGGATGTTTAAATACATGGGGGGTGGGAGAATGAATGGACACCTGTAGTGCACACATGAGACTCTGTGGGCCACTGATGAATACGTCTTTTTCCCTTCATTCAGTCCAGACCACACTACAGTATATAATATTCCCATGCATCTATAGTGACTTTTATCCTTTGCCTGTATTGAACGGGGGGGGGTTCAAAGTTCATGAAAGTACATATTCCTATATAAACACTGCATGTGTTGCATTTATTCCATCAACATTGTTGCTGCTTGGGCATCACATTATACTGTATAGGGATTTGCCATTGCAATGTCAATACTCTGTTTTAAACTATATACAATATGTACTTGATCGTCCGTTTGTGGTACAGTGGAGGTTTTTTAGAAATTTGTTTTTAAAAAATATATTTTTGTACAATGAAGTGGGATTATACAGTGCTTTGCTATCAAGATTGTTGTATATACATAGCCTTTCCATGTCTACTTGAGTCCATAACTAGCAGGGTGGATTTGACTTAAATCAAGTCGATTTTAAAATCACAATTTAAATCATGATTTAAATCCCTAGTAAAAAGGCTTGATTTAAATCGAGTTGATTTAAATCATAATTTTTAAAGAGCACTGTCATCTGTCTTGCAGCGGCTCCTCCTCTGACCCACTGTTGACTCACCGACAGTCCCATTCACTTTAATGGGACAGCTGGTGATGCGGCAGTAACACACCAAGGTGAGGGACGTTTGGCAGCTGCAGGTGAGTGGATGCCCGCTAACAGGCGCTGCTATAATGGATCCGAAATGATAGGTGCTCTTTTTAAATGTAAGGACTTATCCTTGCTGGTAGTTAGGAAACCTTCATTTCTTTCTCGGACATCACGGGATACAGAGCCACAGTAATAACTGATGGGTTATGTAGGTACCATTAGGTATTTGGACACTGGTCACACCCTAAGCAGGAAGTTCAACCCCCTATATAATCCCTCCCCTTCCAGGGATACCTCAGTTTTTACGCCAGTGACTTAGTTGTTGGACGTGTAAAGATGTCCTGTAATGAAGCTCCAAAGAGAATTTCCTGATATCCTATACTGGGGCAAGCCAGGCGAACCGGATCCATTCAAAGTGTCCTTTCATGGCCGAATTGGATGGTACCCGGCCCTCGTGTCCGAAGAAACAAGGTTTTACCTGTAACACTTCTCTTTTTAGATAGCTGGACCCCGCAGATCAGAAAATGGCTTTAAATCTCCTCCTAATTTCTGGCTGGGTGCTTTACAGGGCCAGAACTGCAGGATCCCCCTATTTGTAGGGGGCCCCAGTCTCTGACGTTTTTTTAAACGGAGCCCACCGTGAGAGGTGAAGATTGGGTCTGTGTATACAGAAGCCTGCGGCTGGATAAGGTAAGAGGAGATTCCACAGAATTTTTGAATTCTAGTAGGTTTTCTCCTTTAAGGTAAATGCATGCTATGCCTATTGTGACCACCGGGGGCTGCCAAGAGCACATACCTTCTCATGCTGATTTGTCTCAGCGTTCGACGCTGCACAGCTCCTCTGACCGGCTCCAGGTAGGATGGGATGGGGGAGATTTCTCCTCAGGAATGTTCCCCCCAGGCTAGGGGGAGGCTACAGATGGGCTGTAAGGCAGTTTTAAATCGCACTGTCGCTGCCATGCTGCCTTTGCTTATGAAGGCCCCATCACTGCTGGCCTCCTCCTTCTTCCTCCACCTCCAGCCTGCCTCCAGGCTTGTCCCGGAAGGGTCAGCTAGTGCGGGAAGCGCTCGTTTTTCGAAAACGAAAGTGGGGGCGGAGCGTCAGCGTGCTCAGACGCTCACAGTGGCAGAAGCATGGCTATTTAAAGCACACTTTACAGGTGCTCTGAGTCTTGGAGGGACACAGAGCTGACGGTTGCATGTAAGGTGGGACACAGGCATTCTCCTAGGCTGCATTTACTAAGGGAACACCAGACTGGGCATTTGGTAGCAAGGCTTTGCCGGACTAAATCGCTCAGCAGTCAGTGTTCATTTTGGATACCTCACACCTTCTTGCTTTGCATTATGGGTAGAAGAGGTTCAAATACCCCCAGAACCAGAGACACTAGGGGATCTCGTTCGGGTTCTGAGGACCCCCTGTCTGCTACATCCCCCCCCCCCCCCCGAGGGGCCAGGGACGGCTGGTCAGGGAGAGCCGTTGGGGTCTGGGGCTGTACCTGCTTCTGGCACTTCAGCCCCTGTATACATTACACAAGAGGTTTTTTCCTCAACCATTAATGGTTTAGAGCAGTGGTTCTCAACTCCAGTCCTCAGGACCCACCAACAGGCCAGGTTTGCAAGATAGCTGAAATATATCACAGGTGATATCACTTGCTGCTCAGTGATTGCAGTATTCTAGTCTGCAGCTCCCCAAGGTAATACTTAAATTCTGGCCTGTTGGTGGGTCCCGAGGACTGGAGTTGAGAACCACTGGTTTAGAGGAAAGATTAATGGCCGTGATTACTTTTTCACTCGGTGGAAAGAAACGTACTAGGCCTTCCTCTGTTTCCCAGGACCCTCAGGTAGAGGAGCTCTGGGATAAAGGAGACAAATCCCTTTCAGAGGATCAGGATGGGACGGATGATTTCTCCTCGGAGGAATCAGGTGGAGAGGGACCCTCTTCAGCTTCCCAAGAGGAGAAGGTCTTAGTACAGATCCTTACTGGATCGGTCCGCTCCACATTTAAGTTGCCCGTACCTGAAGCTGTTGAGGAATCCTCTACTTTGGGGTCGCTGAAACACTCTCAAACAGCACATGCTTTTCCTGTTTATAATTTACTTGAAAAGCTCCTTTTATTCTGAGTGGGATCACCCAGATAAGCGATTTCTTCCGCCCAAAAAGTTTTCAACACTATCCTATGGAAGAAAAATTTATTAAGATGTGGGGAATGCCGGCCATTGATGCGGCCATTTCCTCTGTAAATAGTAGTCTGACTTGTCCTGTAGACAACGCTCAGATGTTCAGGGATCCTGTAGATAAAAAGATGGAATCCTTATTAAAGGATGCTTTTTCCTTAGCAGGATCAGTGGCTCAACCTGCAGTAGCAGCGATTGGAGTCTGTCAATACTTAACAGACCATGTTAAGCAGGTCATCAAAGTTTTACCTGAACAGCAGGCCCAGGGGTTCGCTAACCTTCCAGGGGCCTTATGTTATGTTGTTGACGCTATCAGAGATTCTATCATGCAAACCTCTCATCTTTCACTTGGGTTGGTACATATGCGTAGAATCTTATGGTTGAAAAATTGGTCAGCCGAAGCACCATGTAAGAGGCTGTTGGCTGGGTTTCCTTTTCGTGGTGCAAGGTTGTTTGGAGAAGACTTGGATAACTATATCAAAAGAATCTCTTGTGGGAAAAGCACTCTCTTACCTGTTAAGAAGAGTAAGCGTCCCTCTTTCAAACGGACTCTTTCCCCAGCGCCAGGAGCTTCAGCCTCCAGGCAGTAACGACAACCTCCCCCGTCTGGGGCAAGAAACAAGAGTCAACCCCAGGGACGAAAGAAGTCCTGGGGGAAGAAGTCTTCTAGACAAGACACTAATGGGGCGTACACACGGTCGGACTTTTCAGCTACAAAAGTCCGACAGCCTGTCCGACAGACTTTCGACGGACTTTCGACGGACTTGCGGCGGACTTTCTAACGAACAGACTTGCCTACACACGATCACACAAAAGTCCGTCGAATTCTTACGTGATGACGTACACCGGACTAAAATAAGGAAGTTGATAGCCAGTAGCCAATAGCTGCCCTAGCGTGGGTTTTTCTCCGTCAGACTAGCATACAGACGAGCGGATTTTTCGACCGGACTCGAGTCCGTCGGAAAGATTTGAAGCATGTTTCAAATCTAAAGTCCGTCGGATTTGAGGCTGAAAAAGTCCGTTGAAAGTCCGGAGAAGCCCACACACGATCGGATTACCAGCCAGCTTTAGTCCGTCAGCGTCCGTTGGACTTTTGTAGACGAAAAGTCCGACCGTGTGTACGCGGCATTAGGCCTCTTCATGAGAGGGCGCCCCCGCTTGCTCGAGTGGGGGAAGACTGCTACAGTTCTCAAAGCTCTGGCAGGAGGACTTCCAGAACAGATGGGTAATTTTCCACGGTAACCTTAGGGTACAAGCTGGAGTTCCAAGAATTCCCCCTCTCCTCGTTTCCTCAGATCAGGTGTCCCCAGAGACGAAGCAGTCGCTCCTTCTAGCGTTAGAGTGACTTTTGTCGCAAGAGGTCAATATGGTGGTTCCCACAAAGGATCAAGGATTGGGCTTCTATTCCAAACTTTTTACGGTCCAAAAGCCAAATGGGGATGTCCGACCCATTCTGGATTTAAGAGATCTGAATCGACTCCTAAGGATACAGTCCTTCCGCATGGAATCGATTCGGACAGTAGTCTCCATCCTGCAGGGAGGAGAATTTTTGGCATCGATAGACATCAGAGGTGCATACCTACATGTGCCCATTTTTCCTGCTCATCAGAAGTTTCTACGCTTCAAGATAGGAGGGCGCCATTTCCAGTTTGTGGCTCTGCCTTTTGGGATAGCCACTGCACCTCGAGTGTTCACAAAGATCTTGGCTCCTCCTCTGGCCAGATTAAGGGCTCAGGGTATAACTGTCATAGCATACCTAGACGACCTGCTCTTGATAGACCAGTCGGTAGCCTCTTTGAACGGGAACTTGAGGACCACGGTCAAGTAACTGGAACATCTAGGTTGGATCCTCAACCTAGAAAAATCTTTCCTAAGACCAGTAAGAAGACTGGAGTATTTGGGTCTGATCATAGATGCAAGCCAGGAGAAAGTATTTCTTCCTCAGGCAAAGATCACTGCTTTAAGGGAGCTGATTCTGACAGTCAGGACCAAGAGGTGTCCTTTTGTCCGCCTTTGTATGAGGCTGCTGGGGAAGATGGTGTCTTCATTTGAAGCAGTTCCCTATGCTCAGTTCCATTCAAGACTACTGCAACACAGTATTCTGTCGGCCTGGAACAAGAAGGTTCAGGCGCTAGACTTTCCGATGCACCTGTCTCAGGCGGTGCGTCAGAGCCTCAATTGGTGGCTAATACCCGAAAACCTGCAGAAGGGGAAATCCTTTCTACCGGTGACCTGGACGGTGGTGACAACAGATGCCAGTCTGTCAGGTTGGAGCAGTTCTGGAACAGTCTGCGATCCAGGGGCTATGGTCCAAGATCGAGAGGACCTTACCCATCAACATTCTGGAGATCCGGGCGGTATATCTAGCCTTAAAGGCCTGGACTATCAGGCTACAGGGTTGCCCGGTCAGGATCCAATCCGACAATGCCACAGCAGTGGCTTATGTCAATCATCAGGGAGGCACCCGGAGCCGGGCTGCTCAAAAGGAGGTGAACCAGATCTTAGTCTGGGCAGAGATGCATGTGCCATGCATATCAGCAGTTTTCATTCCAGGGATAGAGAACTGGCAGGCGGACTATCTAAGTCGCCAGCAGTTACTCCCAGGGGAATGGTCCCTGCATCCTGACATCTTCCGGGCCATATGCCAAAGATAGGGGGTTCCAGATGTAGATCTCTTTGCATCTTGATTCAACAAAAAGATAGACAGATTTGTGGCAAGGACAAGGGATCATCTTGCATACGGGACGGATGCGTTGGTGATTCCGTGGCTTCGGTTCTCACTGATTTATGCATTCCCGCCTATTCTGCTACTGCCACGACTCCTTCGCAGGATCAGGCAAGAAGGGAGGTCAGTACTCCTGGTGGCCCCCGCTTGGCCCAGAAGGACTTGGTATGCAGAAATAGCAAGGATGACAGTGGGACCCTACCGGTACGCCCAGACCTGTTATCTCAAGGTCCAGTGTTCCATCCTGCCTTACAAACGCTAAATTTGACGGTTTGGCTATTGAGACCCACGTTCTGAAGAGTCGTGGGCTTTCAGGTCCTGTGATATCTACCTTGATCAATGCAAGGAAGCCAGCTTCCAGAATGATTTATCATAGAGTCTGGAAAGCTTATGTATCCTGGTGTGAATCCAGGGGTTGGCATCCCAGAAAATATGTGATAGGTAGAATTCTTGATTTTCTACAATTAGGATTAGAGATGAAGCTGGCCTTGAGTACCATCAAGGGCCAGGTCTCTGCCTTATCAGTATTGTTTCAACGACCACTTGCTTCGCATTCTTTGGTCCGAAACTTTATGCAGGGGGTGATGCGTCTTAATCCTCTGGTTAAGGCGCCCCTAAACCCCTTGGACTTGAACTTTGTTCTGTCGGTGTTACAGAAACAGCCTTTTGAACCAATACGTCAGATTCCTTTGATCTTGCTGACAAGGAAACTCATTTTTCTGATAGCCATCTCTTCTGCTAGAAGAGTATCAGAATTAGCAGCTCTTTCTTGTGAAGAGCCTTATTTGATTGTACACAAGGATAGAGTGGTACTGTGCCCTCATCCTAGTTTTTTACCGAAGGTGGTTTCAGATTTTCATCTAAACCAAGACATTGTTCTGCCTTCCTTTTTTCCAGATCCCTGTTCTCCGGAAGAAAGGTCACTACATTCTTTGGATGTAGTAAGAGCAGTCAAGGCCTATCTGGAAGCAACTGCTCAAATTCACAAAACTGACATTTTGTTCGTGCTGCCAGAGGGCCCCAGCAGAGGACAGGGAGCGTCAAAAGCTACCATTTCTAAATGGATTAGACAATTGATTATTCAAGCTTACGGTTTGAAACAGAAGATTCCTCCGTTTCAGATTGGGGCACATTACACAAGGGCTATTAGTGCTTCTTGGGCGGTGCATCACCAGGCCTCTATGGCTCAGATCTGCAAGGCCGCAACCTGGTCTTCAGTCCATACATTCACCAGATTTTATCAGGTGGATGTGAAAAGGCATGAGGATATCGCCTTTGGGCGTAGTGTGCTGCAGACAGCGGTACAAGGTCCTCAGGTCTGATTGCACCCTACTTGGTTGTGATTCCCCCCCCCCCTCAGATGGCATTGCTTTGGGACATTGCATCAGTTATTACTGTGGCTCTGTGTCCCGTGATGTCCGAGAAAGAAAATAGGATTTTTTATAACAGCTTACCTGTAAAATCCTTTTCTTTCGATGGACATCACGGGACACAGAGGTCCCACCCCTCTTCTAATACACTTATATTGCTTTGCTACAAAACTGAGGTATCCCTGGAAGGGGAGGGATTATATAGGGGGTTGAACTTCCTGCTTAGGGTGTGACCAGTGTCCAATACCTAATGGTACCTGCATAACCCATCAGTTATTGCTGTGGCTCTGTGTCCCGTGATGTCCATAGAAAGAAAAGGATTTTACAGGTAAGCTGTTAAAAAAAAAAAAAAAAATACTATTTTTTTTTTTTTTTTGCAAATTTTAAAGATTCTATTTGAAATATGTTTTCAGATTAGTAAAACAGCGATATCAGAACCAATTTTAGGTTAATCGCACATACTTAAGCACTACTCAAATTCTTTTATTTAATTGAAGCAATAATGTTGCCAATGAATGTTATCTCAGCCTGCAGAGCTTGGATTCATTGAATGAGTTTACCAAAAATGAAAATATTGCGGAATATACAGCCTCATGCTACATAACCAAGCTTCAATTCATGCTGAATATACAATTATTAATGTATCTTAAATAGAAAAACGATCGATCTTTTAGATAGATTTTTACTCCAAAAGCATTTTTTATTAAATTTGATAAATGAAAAAACTTCTTATTTAAATTAAAAAAAAAACACTTATTTATTTTATTTATTTTTTTTTTTTTCTTAAATCATCGATTTTATATCCACCCTGATAACTAGTATTTTTATGTTCTTAGGTAATTTTAACAAGTAATCATAATGTAAACAAAAAAAAAAATGTATGTAAAGTTCTTAATTTTCCGTAAATTTGTGACAAACTTACAGCTTTAAAAAACTTGCCATGCCTCTTACTAAATACCTTCGACTGTCTGCTTTCCAAAAAGTGGGTCATTTGGGAGAGATTTGTACTGTCCTTTTAATTTTAGAGAAATGAGATAGATAGGCTGTTAGTACATCAGGATTGATCAATTTTCAAATAAACTGTACACTCTCCGACCACTTTATTAGGTACACCTGTAAAATTGCTTGGTAACACAAATTGCTAATCAGCCAATCACATGACAGCAACTTGAATTATTTAGGCATCTAGATGTGGTGAAGATGACTTGCTGAAGTTCAAACTGAGCGTCAGAATGTGCGGAAAAAAGGGATTTAAGTGACTTTGAACGTGGCATGGTTTTTGGTGCCAAATGAGCTGGTCTGAGTATTTCAAATACTAGAAGAAAGTGACACCCCCCCCCCCCCCCCCAACAGAGGAACTTACAGAGCTGTATTCTGAATGGACACGCTCCCTGCTTATCTCCCTCCCTAAGCTCCCTCCCCGACACACACATTTTTATCTCTTGTCGATAAATGACAATGGCAGGGAAGGGGTTAACACTAGGGGGCGTTCAAGGGGTTAACTGTGTTCCCTGGGTGTGTTCTAACGGTGTGGGTAATGGGCTTACTGGGATAACACAGAGATCGCTGTTCCTGATCAATAGGAACAGCAGATCTCAGTGTTGTCTCCTATCAGAATGGGGATCTGCATTTTTTACATAGACAGTTCCCTGTTCTGCCTCTGTACCGCGATCGCGGGTGGCCGGCCGACATAGAGTCTGCAGGACCCGCAAATTCTCCCCCGGAGTGGAGCGGGCACTTGCTCCCACACTATGTAATGCACGGTACAGGTACGTCGGTTTGCACAGCCGAGCCGTCTTGCCGCAGTATATCTGCGGAAGGCTCTTGGCAAGTGGTTAACTGGAGAGCACCCAATTTAGCACATTACAGGCCCTGTTAGGTTTTAATATATCAGGTTGTTTCGAGGTAAACAGCCCAGGTTCTTAGAAAAGTACTTACTGTGACTGGGTTAGTGGTTTAAGTGCCTGGCCCTGCCTCCTGACCTCACAACTGGCAGTTGAAGCTTGCCATCATGGTAATGGGCCAATGGTAAGAATGAAAAACTTTATACACTTTAAGTTTTTTTTTTTTTTTTTAACCACCGGAAGATTTTACCCCTTTCCTGACCAGAGCACTTTTTACAATTTGGCACTGCATCGCTTTAACTGACAATTGCACTGTCATACAATGCTGTACCCAAACAAAATTTTGTGTCCTTTTCGTCCCACAAATAGAGCTTTCTTTTGGTGGTAATTGATCACCTCTGTGTTTTTTTTTTTTTTTTTTTTTTTTTGCGTTCTAAACAAAGTGAAAATTTTTTAAAAATATATATTTTTTACTTTTTGCTATAATAAATAACCCCCAAATAAAAAAAAAAAATTCATCAGTTTAGGCCAATATGTATTCTTCTACATATTTTTGGTAAAAAAAAATTGCAGTAAGCGTTATAGCGTCTATAAACTGTGAAAGATTTATGGCATTTATATGAAATGGTGATCTGCGATTTTTAGCGGTATTGCGACGGACAGATCGGAGACTTTTGTCACATTTTTTGGGACCATTGACATTTATATGATCAGTTCTATAAATATGCACTGGTTACTGTATAAATGTAACTGGCAGGGAAGGGGTTAACACTGTTTTCCCTCACTGTGTTCTAACTGTCTGGGGATGGGACTAACTAGGAGAGATGACAGATTGCTGTCCCTACTTTGTAGGAACACACGATCTGTCTTCTCTCCTCTGACAGCACATAGGTTTGTGTGTTTTACACACAAATCCCTGTGCTGGCTTTCGTGCACATGATCACGCGTGGCCAGTGGCGATCGCTCCAGCCACGCATCTCGGGTCCCCTGCTGTGCAGCGGGCGCTCAACCTCTGGTTGTGGAGAGCCATACTGCCACAGTATATCTACGTGAACCGGTCGGGAACCGGTTAATCTGTACATAATTGTATAGTGTGTTTATAGTGTGTTTATCTGCCTGAAGTAAAGCCAAAGAAGAGCCTTTAACCGATTCCCACCCGGCCACTGCACATACATGGCCAGATGGGACAACCGCCATTCTGAGAGGTTTTACCTGTACATTGCTCAAAATGCAGCCGCTCAGCTGTGTGCTCCTGGTGTGCCCATGTTCTCTGGACACAGCACATCACCAATCGGCCGATGATGATCACATGCTGGCGATTCCCATCATGTAATGTAAACATTACAATCTGTTGCTCGATCAGCTCTGCTTCTCCTCACACAGAGCCCACCAGTGAGGCAAAGAAAAGCTGATCTGTGCTTTTATACACCCTGATCATCCAGCATGTTTCCCCAGTGTACACACATCTGTTAGTGTCACATTCACATCTGTCAGTGTACCAGTGATCATCACCATATCAGCAGTGCAGCATCAATATATCTACACAAAGTCTCAAACATATGGCATCCCCTTACTCAGGAGGAGTAGCAGAATGTATTTTGGGGTGTAATTCTCGGTATGCACATGCTATGTGTTTAGAAATATCTTATAAATTGACAACTTGGGTGGCAGGGTGGCAAAAAGCGACTACGTAGAAAGACACATAGCAGAGGAGAGTAAAAAAAAAATCCCAAGGAATTTTTTTTTTTAGATATATTAACAGTAAAAAAGTGAGATCAGAGCACATTGCCCACATAAAAGACGATGGTGGAATGATGGTTACAGATGGCACAAAGAAGGCAACTGTACTAAATACTTCTCAGTTTTTACACAGGAAAAAGAGGGATATACCGACCACGACAGTATTGTTAATAACACGTCACAGGATGTACTCTAGTGGCTAACAGAGGCTGGAGTCCAGGAAAAACTAGATGAGCTTAACACAAATAAACCCCCGCGAGAGTCCTTCAACCGAATTCCAGCACTCTGCAAACTCCGTGAATCCTTCTCCCTTTCCCTCGATTCGGAGGAGAATTTGCTGAGTTTGCAGAGTGCTGGAATTCGGTTGAAGGTGAAAACTGAAAGTAGCGTATTGGATCTATTACACGTGAGAGCTGTACAAGATCCAGGTGCCTGGTACTTTGGTGGAGACGTGACCATCTTGTGGATATACTATGCCTGTTTGACCACCTCTAATCTAGTGGTCCACTGCGTGCGGTAAGAGGCCCAGTGTGTTGTTTGGAAGAGGATATCTTTATTCACTTTAAATTGTCTGATTTACACCCTGGGTGGTTCTGAAAAGGAAATGGACTTTTCGTCCAGCATTTGTGGACCTTTATTAACATAATATATCCAGCGCTGCATAAACCCATTTTTTTACTTGTGTTATTGTTACCAGTAATTCTGTGCCAGCTGCTCCTTGGAATCTAAGCGCAGTGAATATTTCTTGTTTCTATTGTTATGCCGCGTGTGAGAAATAACTTGTTAACATTACAATGTTGTGGGGTGGGGTTTCTTAATTTTCCACAAAAAAAAAATTGTGGGGAAAAAAATTACAACTTCATAAAACTCACCATGCCTGTTACTAAATACCTTGGACTGTCTACTTTGCAAAAAAGGGATCATTTTGGGGGGTATTTGTACTGTCTTGACATTTTAGGGCCTCAAGAAATGAGATGGGCTATCAGTATATATATATTTTTTTTTTTTTTCAAAATATTTGCTCCTTTTTTTTTTTTTTTTTTTTTTTTTTTTTTTTGCAAAAATGGATGTGGGATTTCCAATAAAACAGTGTGTGTGGTGTGTGTGTTTTTTTTTTTTTTTTTTTTTTTTTGTAGTTTGTAACCTTGTGTAATCCTGAAGAAAATGTGTACTATGGCCATGATGACTTATAATAGTGTGTGTTTTTTAAACTGTTGTTGCCCATAGCATCTAAACAGCCTCTCCATGTAACCCAGGGTAGAAACCTAAAACAAAGTTTCTGACATCAATTCGTCATTTAGATGGTTCCATACCACAGAGGCTGGATTCATAGTTTGTATCCTTGCCTGCTGGTAGTATTATCGCCTTGCTGAAATGGAAATGCTATTTTTATGACGGTCAGAATCTGTATGTCTGCGGTTGCTTTTCTTGGCTTATCCTGTGCTGTGAAGGAGTGGTGTTTTCCCAATATTGCCAGTATGATGCCGTAATAAATGACATTTGGTTGAAATGATTTATAAGAGTTTTTGTTTACATTTTTTTTGTTTTTTTTCTATTCCCCAGTATGAATTATTTAAAGCAGAGGAGGAAGAAAAAATTAAATCCCACGGTCAAAATGTGGATTCATCTGTTTACTTCATGAAGCAAACCATAAGCAATGCCTGTGGAACAATGGGCCTTATTCATGCAGTGGCAAACAACCGAGAAAAGCTCGATTTTGGTAACTAGAACATTTTCCAAAACACAATTAGACTCTAACCACCAGGTGGTGCTACAGTACCAACTTAGATGTTCTCTTTGCAGCGTTTATAGCAGATCCTTTCTGCCAGGGACACACTGACAACTTTGGGATAAAAATATTTTCTGTGAAGCAAAGTAATATTTTGTTTCAAAAATTTAAATTTAGTTTTTTGGTCTTTGATCATTTAAAATTCAGGCAATGAGAAATACTATGGAGGAATTTTACGAAGGCTGGAGCAGTTGTTTAGTAGCCAGTCTACTTCTAACTTCAGTTACTTCTGTAGTAAAGCTTTGAAAATGAAAGGTAAAAGCTGTTTGCCATGCACAGCTGTTTGCCATGCACAGCTGTTTCAGATTTTGTGTTCTCCAGTCTTGGTATATCCTTCTGAGTTCGCTTATATTACAGAAATAAAACCTAAGGGCCTCATGTACACTGCTGCTCTTAAACTCATGTTTAGCAATTTTTGGCAATTTTTTTTTCTTTTTTAGTTTTTTGCAAAGCCCTTTTATCTCAACTTAATAGCCTATGTGCCCATGCACACCAGGGTTTAGGAGCAGCAGAGTTTAGAGGCAGTCAAAGCTCCTGCTTTTTGGCCTAAAAATGGCAAACGCACATAAAACGCACCTAAATGATAGGTGCAGCTAGCACTTCAGTATTTATTTATTTCAATGGCCAGAATAAATTAAAAATTCTGGCTAATGAAATAAATAGACTTTCATACTCCCAAAATGCTGCTAAACTCACATAAACTGGTTTGAAAAATTGCAGCTTAGGTGAGTTTAAAACACTGCTTTTTCTCCTGTCATGAGAAAGAGAGTGTTTACAGTAAACCAGTGTGCATGAAGCCTGAAGGTGTCTAGTTTATAAAATTAATAACTAAAATAGTTATTAGACTGGCAAGGACGTATGCTAGTTCATATTTTGGAAGTAGATTTGCTCATATTGTGTTTTTAGCACTTTTGAGTTGAAACATTGCTGTATTTTGCTAAGTAAAGTATTTGCATATTTCTGGGTTGGTGGCTCATTGAACCACGATCAGGAGGACAGCTCTCAGTTGTGCACCTCCTGTAAAAAGCTTTCATTTTATTACTAGAAAAATTCTTGATTTCCCTGTCCTTGGTACTAAGCCCTCCCTATCCTTTACCCTCTGTCTAAGTAGGGACTTTTCACTGGCAAAGGGGGCACATAGGCATGGCAGGTGGGCTTAATTACTTGCCCAAATTCATGCGCATTCAAGCCCTTAGGCTCTAAGCAGAGTGTTCTGGCTAACAAAGTTACATCACATGACCAATGGTGTCTATTTTTAAAAAGGACTTTTCATTTTTAAAGTTTTTAAAATAATGGATATAGTTTGCTTTAAAACCAGCAGTGGTAGATCTTATTTCTGTCATTATAGGTTCACTTTGATCTTATCCAGTTATTATGCCGCAAAGTCAAGATTTGAGACCGTAATGTTTCCCAATTTTTTATACTGCAATTTTGTAGTGTATTTTAGTGTTATATACATGGCAGGTGGGCTTAATTACTTGCCCAAATTCATGCGCATTCAAGCCCTTAGGCTCTAAGCAGAGTGTTCTGGCTAACAAAGTTACATCACATGACCAATGGTGTCTATTTTTAAAAAGGACTTTTCATTTTTAAAGTTTTTAAAATAATGGATATAGTTTGCTTTAAAACCAGCAGTGGTAGATCTTATTTCTGTCATTATAGGTTCACTTTGATCTTATCCAGTTATTATGCCGCAAAGTCAAGATTTGAGACCGTAATGTTTCCCAATTTTTTATACTGCAATTTTGTAGTGTATTTTAGTGTTATATACAGATAAGCACTCTACTTTGATTAAAACTTGTTGCCTCCATTACTGCTGTGTTTTTTATAATGATGATATACAGGTTATGCTTACCCTTGGCCCCCAAACCACATTTTCAGCCCTAGAGCACTATAATAAACCGCTTTCTGCTGTTTGATCTCCCCAGAGATCAGGAACTGTTCGGTCTGAGTGCTAGATTATGCCTAAGGAAATGGTGCTGATAAATCAAGGGTCATTTTGATTATTGTACTTACCATTTACAGTCACGCCCCACCACTGTTTTCATTTTGTGGATTTTTTTTTTTTTCTGTGAATATTCTACCACCACCAAAACAAAGGTCTACAAGTGAGGGCTGAGATGTCCGTGCCCCCAATAGGGTGATTTAATCATGATTGCCAAAAGTCTGGTTCTCATTGATGTGTGTGTGTGTTTTTTGTTTTTTTTTCTTTTTAGAAAATGATTCTGCTTTGAAAAAGTTTATAGATGAAACTCTTTCATTGAGCCCTGAAGAAAAAGCCAAGTTTCTAGAAAGAGATGAAGTAAGCAAACTTCTTTTCTTTTCTCTTTTATTTATTTTTTTTTTAAATAATCATCTACTATTAGAAAATGGAGACTGTGCCACTTGGAACGCTGCTCATCTATCTCTGCGAACTGTTCAGATCACTTGTGGCTAACAATTAGAAGTAGAAGTATGCTGTGTGTGAAAAAGAGGTTACTAGCTCGGGGGGGGGGGGGGGGCTGGGGGTTGGGTCACCGATGGTTGGGTAGAGGCAATTTTAAGGTGGTAACTTTATTAAGAATAAACCTACGATTTACTCTTTTAACCACTTCCGGACTACCCTATAGCAGATTTACTGCTACACTGCAGCCCTCCTGTGCAGGATCACGTGTGTGATTCTTCACTTTTGCCCATTGCCCACGGGGGGGGGGGGGGTGTTTGAGTGCCACCGGGGGGCCGCATCTGCTGTGATTAATTACAATCCAATCTGTGGGTGCCAGGCACTGCATGTCCGCTGGCACCCACTGACCGTCAGTAAAACACACAGAACGGAGATCTGCCTATGTAAGGAAGGCAGATCTTCGTTCTGACAGGGGGAAAGATTTTTTTTTTTTTTTTTTTTTTTTTTTTTTTTGTTCCTGCAAAGGAATCTCTTCCCCTAGTAAAAGCAGCAAATATAGAAAGATGATCCGCACACCAATAGTACACAACCATAGTACACAACCCCAGATGAGATCAATTGACACATTTAAGCCTTTGAGGCCTTAGTCCTTGCCTCATAGGCTGAAACGCGTTAACTGATATTTTGTTTTTCTGAGGTTGTGTACTGTGGTTCTTGAAAAAAGGTGAAGATTTTTTAAGAACAACTATTGGTGTGCGGATCATTTTTCTATATATGCAATCAGTGAAATGGCTGTGGATCAGGCAATCGGGAGCTCTTTCATTGGTATGTTGTATGGGTAGCAGCGTTGTTCCTGTAGGAATAAAAGCAGCACATAGAGTACCAGTGTCATTAGAATAGTGACCATGCATATTTTTAGCACTGATAACTGTATTGGTGTCACTGGTTCCCGCAAAGTGTCAAATATGTCAGTGTCCAATTGTCCACCGCAATTTCACAGTCCCGTTATAAGATGCTGATCGCCGGCATTACTAGTATAAAAAAAAATAAATAAAAATTCCATAAATATATCCCATAGTTTTGTAGGCGCTATACCATTCTGGCATAAATTTATGAAGAAATTTGATTATTTCAATTTTTTTTTTTTTTTGTTTTTATTCGATATGTTTTATAGCAGAAAGTAACTCAATTATTTGTACAAATTGATTTTGCGATTTATCTTTGTCAGAAAAATCTGCTTAATAAATGGACACAATATTGAGATGTAGAACACTTTGAGGTCGATTTAATAAAACTGGAGAGTGCAAAATCTGGTACAACTGTGCATAGTAGCCCATCGGCTCCTATCCTCAGCTAGTTCAGTTAAGGTAGAACTATAGGCAAAACCTTTTTCTTCATTTTGGATAGAGTAAGGGAAGGTTATAACCCCTGTCAGAGATTTTTTTTGTCTTCGCCGTTTGTGTCCCATTGCAGAGATTTCCTGCACCTTCCTGTCCCATAGCTAAACAAGTGAGAGGAAATCCCTTCAAATCAAGGGAATAACCTGGACCCCTAGTTTACCAGAACTAGTGGACCTATTTGAAGATTTCCTCTTTTACTTTTCTGGGGAGAACACAAAATGTGGGTTTTACTTTCAATGAACATGGTAAACAGGGCAAATAAAGCTGGGGAATCTCTTTAACGTAGTTACAGACATCAATAAAAAGGTTTTCTAAACTTTTGTCTTTTGGTTCTACTTTAACCATTTACAGACTGGAAGATTTTCCCCCTTAATGACCAGGCCGTTTTTTGCGATACGGCACTGCTTTGCTTTAACTGACAATTGCGTGGTTGTGCGATGCTGTACCCCAAAAAAAATGGACATAATTTTTTTTTGCCACAAATAGAGCTTTCTTTTGGTGGTATTTGATCACCTCCTTTTTTTTTTTTTTTTTTTTTTTTTGTGATATAAACAAAAGAAAACGACAATTTTGAAAAAAAAACTATTTTTTTACTTTTTGCTATAATAAATATCCCCAGAAAATGTTTTTCAAAAAACAAATTTCTTCATCAGTTTAAGCCAATATATATTCTACATATTTTTGGTAAAAAAAATTGCAATATGCGTATATTGATTGGTTTGCACAAAAGTTATAGCGTCTACAAACTATGGGATAGATTTATGGCATTTTTATGACATTTTTATTCATTTATTTTTTACTAGTAATGGCGGTGATCTGCGATTTTTAGCGGTACTGCGACATTGCGGTGGTCAGATCGGACACTTTGACACATTTTTGGGACCATTGACATTTATACAGCGTTCAGTGCTATAAAAATGCACTGTTTACTGTGTAAATGTCACTGGTAGGGTAGGGGTTAACACTAGGGGGCGATCAAGGGGTTAAATGTGTTCCCTAGTTAGTGTTTTTTTACTGTGGGGGGGATGGGACTGACTATTCACTGTTCCTATTTACTAGGAACAATCAATCTGTCTCCTCTCACCTGACAGAACAGGGATTTGTGTGTTTTCATAAACAAATCCCCATTCTTGCTCTCCAATTGCGGGCGACCACGTGCATCAGGTCCCCCACTGCAGCGGGAGAATGCCCCCGGGGGCTCTTAAAGTGGACAACGTACCAATTCATTGTTTTTGCGGGAACATGCCACCTTGGTTAAAGCTGAGTTCCACCCAAAAGTGGAACTTCCGCTCATCTGATTTCCCCCTCAACCCCCCCCCCCCCGGGTGCCACAATTGGCACCTTTCGGGGGGAGGGGGGACAGAATATCCCACGTCCGGGAGCCTCAGCCAAGGCTATTGATGTCATGGCTGGGGCTCCCTCCTCCCCATGTCACCGGGCCAGTAGGTTAGAGGAGCGGGCTTTGCGCATGCTCAGTAGGGTTCCCGGCGTGAAGCCGAAAGGCTACACTGCCGGGTTCCCTCACCAGCAATGGCGGCGGCAGCACCCGACAGTTGATGGAAACATCAGCTGCGGTGCCGACATCGCTGGACTCTAGGACAGGTAAGTGTCCTGTTATTAAAAGCCAGCAGCTTCAGTATGTGTAGCTGCTGTTTGTTTGTTTTGGTTTTTTTTTTGTTATTTTTATTGGGCGGACCTACGCTTTAAGGAGGAGTTCCGCCCCCCCCCAGGCAAAACAATACAAGTCACCAGCTACACATACTGTAGCTGCTGACGTTTTAATATTAGGACACATATCTGTCCTGGAGTCCAGCGATGTCGGCACCTCAGCCGATGTTTCCATTGGCTCTCGGGTGCTACCGCCACCATTCATAGTAAGGGAAGCCTTTTGGCTTTGGTTTCCTACTGCGCATGCATGAAAGGTGCCAAATGTGGCACCGGAGGTGGGGAGGAGGCTGATAAGCTGAGCTTTGGGTGGAACTCCGCTTTAAGCTTGGACACAAATAAATAAATAAATAAATAAATAACAAAGTGGATCGGTTTCTATGCAGAGCTGCACCAGATTTTGCATTCTGCAGTTTTAGTAAATCAACCTGATATTGGTTCAAAGACATTTTGGTTTCTATAAATTCCTGCTTTGCGGAAGCCAAAGCAAGCCTGGTTGGAAAGACCCAGTTCTGCTGTTTTATAAAAAAATATTTTCATAGGCTTTCATAATGTCTTTGTCGAACTTTTGCCCATGCAATCATTTTTTTCTTCCTGCCTTACATTTAGCCTGCATTTTTCTTGTCTGTGAGGGAACTATGTAAATTGCTATGCTGGAACCTCCCAAAATGCCATAAAGTATACTCTAAATAAATCAATTTAAATTTCTATGTATCTGTTTGCTGCCGAATTGAAATTAAATAGTTGTGATGGAAATTGCAGTTTGTTTTTTTTTGTCTTGGCTTTCTTCCTTTCCATGTCTAGTACATATCGAGTTTTGTGTGTCTTCTGTGGCCTGGCTGTATTGTAGTGTGTGTTGGAAGACTGTTGTTTTGGAAGTATTAATATAAAATGGTTTTCTTTTCTCCTAAACCAGAGTATTCGTGTTACACATGAAAGTAGTGCCCAGGAAGGACAATCTGAGGTAACTTTTTTTTTTTTTTTTCTCCTCTGTTCTGTGTTTCTGGTTTGCAAACTACAAATCTTCCACTTTACTACCAAAAATATTTGTGAATAAATGTTTAAAAGTACTTTTTTGTAGTTTTTTTTTTATAAGCTTTATGCGATTTATGCCATTTTGTTTTCCTTCACACAAACCAACCTCTTGTCTTACTACATGTAGTAGGATACTGTAGCTAGCAGTTTGCATTAAGAATTTGCTCCTAACCAAGAGCAAAGGTTCCACTTTCCTAAGTAGGAAATATAAACTGCCAGCGATCCCAGGTTCTGCTAAAGTAGTTGTACAATTACACTTATAAAAAATAGAAGTCCTGCACAGGCACAACTTGAAGTAAAGTAATGTAGACGTTATTTGTTATCCATCAACACCTTAGAGAATCCATCATGTAAAAAGATTGGCCTGTTTCAGCCCCAAACTTTGGGCCTTGGTCATAATGACTGGGGCTCAAAGTTTGGGACTAAAATATGTCAATCTTATCATATGACAGATTTTCTTATGTCCTGAAGGATAATGAATAAAGTCTACATTACTTTTACTGCAAGTTGTCAGTGCCGGACTTTACTTTTCACATGAAATTTTACGGTATGTACTACATATGTCCTGGCATAGACTATTTCACCTTCTCCTACAACACACTAAGCAAGGGTTCACAACACCACAAACTTCCTTTTCTCTTAACAATTACACATATACACCCCAAAATACAACTTTTATCCAGCAAGAGCTTTATTTAAATAAAAGACAAAGATACCTTTTTTAATTTGTGTGTGTGTGTGTGTATGCGTTTTTTCTTAAGTGGTTGTAAATCTCTGCATGAAATCTGAACAAAGCACATGTATCTGTAGTGTTTACTTGCTTCTCTCTGGTGCTTCCTTCCTCTGTTATCAGCATGCATAACTTCTAAGAAGTGTTCCCAACTCATGAGGTAGTAAGGGAGCTCAGCACAAAGCTTGTCTATTCAGCACACAGCTCTGTATCTATCCTTCCCTCCTGTGTGCTGTGTGAAGGGGGCTGTGTCCCCTTTCCTCCAATCAGTTCTCGCACAATGTAGCTGCAGCTCTCCGCCCTCTCCTCTGTGCTTTTGACAGAGAAGGGTTTAGACACTTTTTTGAAACAAAACCTATGTAGGAGGATTTGTTTAGTCTGAGGGTGTTCACTATACTGGGTATATGAGGAGAGGATTTACAATTACTTTAACTACTTTCCACCTGCCATATAGTAAAATGACGACCGGAAAGTGTTCTGTTATCCAGACTGGGCATCATATGACATCCAGCAAGATAAGCCACGATCCACGTCGATCGGTGGTGTGTCAGTCTGACACACTGCATCTCCGATCGAAATAAAGGCTATGACGTAGGCTCTTTACCACATGATCAGCTGTGTCCAGTCACAGCTGACCAGTGTAAAAAGGAAAAGCAGTGTATCAGCTTTTCCTCTACTCGCACTGACAGGCGTGAGTAGAGGAGAGCCGATCGGCTGCTCTCCTGACGGGGGTCTGTGCTGATAATTAGTGGATTGATTATCAGTGCAGACCTATCGAGGATGACCACCAGGTAAGCTCACTAGAGCCCACCAGGGATGCCGATCAGTGCCCATTAGAGATGGCACTCTGTGCCCATCGGGGTTCCCGGTCAGTGCCGCCCATGTGTGCCCATCAGTGCTGCATATAAGTGCCACCTCATCAGTGCCAAACAGTACTGCCTCATCAGTGCCCATCAGTGAAAGGGAGAACTTACTTATTTACAAAGTTTTGTAACAGAAAGAAAAACTTTATTTATTTTCAAAATTTTCTGTCTTTTTTTTTATTTGTAGCACAAAAAATAAAAACCCCAGTGGTGATCAAATACCACCAAAAGAAAGCTGTATTTGTCGGTAAAAAATTATAATTTTATTTGGGTACAGCGTCTCATGACCGCACAATTGTCGTTCAAAATGTGATCACACATAAACAATAAATAAATGCGGTCACAATCTGGTGGTCACAATAAAGTTTTATTTTTGGCATGTGGCAATAAATTACTCAAAGTATGGCCTTAAACTTTTTAACCATGTTATATCCCCTTGAACTACCTGCAAAACAGACACTTGAATGTGAAGTTACACATCAGCTAGCTGATGCACAAATCTAGCACACTAACGTGGCAGTAGTGAGGTCGTTCTAATTCTTTTGAAGAATATCTCTGGTAACAAAAACTGAAAACTTGGTCGCTTCTGCAATCATGCCATTGCATTGTATAGCTTGCCTAGTGTTTTGGGCCACCCATACTGCTGCTCCTGTATGGTGCACTAGCTGTGCCCACAAGCTGCAGTTAAGTTTGCGGGTCCCTTCCTCAGGCTGGTAATCCTTCATAATGAAGCTCTGCCCCTTTGTCCTTGGCTTGTGAATGCTGCTATGCCGATAAGAGCTTGTAATTTAGAAAGATAAGGGATGGAAAGAAGACTGGGATCCATGACTGAGTCTGATGATATGCTTTTATGTAAAGGTGACTTTAAGGGTCCATTCATGCCAGCTTGGTGCGAGGCCTGAGGTTTGCCCAGTCGGTGTGGTGAAGGCAGGCATGCATAGGTCAATTAAGTTTTTTTTTTTTTTTTTTTTTTTTAACTTGCTTAGCAAGTTGACATCCATACTGTTGGTGGTGTGGGAAGGTTAGTTATCTTTGGCAAAAAAGAGTTTCGATTTAACACTTTATCTCACCCTTGCTTTAACCAAGCACTTAAAATTTAAGAGTAAATTTTAGGGGATAAGTGCTCATGTTGATTTTAAGTTAAGTTCTGCACTGTATTGATGCCAATCTGCGAAGAGACTTGTGCTGGAAATTGTATTATACAAGACTTTATAAGTCACCAACAGTGTTTGCGCAGCACTTTACAAAGTAAGGGAGACCGTACTGTTACAATACAATGCAGGGGGATTAGCATGGTCTGCTCATGGGAGCTTTCAATCTTGTATGAAAGCTAATAAATTTGTATATGTTTATGATTTATATTTGATAAGGTTACAGTGGAGGGCATTATTATAACTATAGTGATGCTTGCATGTGAAACTGGAGGAGAGGAACTGTGATGTTGCCCACAGTGAGAAGCCCTCCTGACATTCTAGTGGCAACTACTTGCTATATTTTCAGTTTTATTAGCGCAGCCCCTGCCATTATTTTAATTCCCTGGGGTTTCCCAAGTGTAAGTGAGATGATGATTTTGGACTGTATTCTACCGTGTGACATTGTTGATGAGATTGGTATGGGAACTGGGAAGCGTAGCTCCTGAGAAGCACTAAACTCTCACAGTTGGGATGCAGTGCAGAGTGTCGTATAGGAAGAAAAATGCAAATGCAATCTCAGGGTGAGGTCAAGGATGTGAAGGCAAATGTCTCTACCATGCTGCTTGCTGCCTCCTTTACTGAACAGGTCACATGCTTTAGCTGCAGGCAAGAAATTACTTGATGGCATTCGCAAGAGGAGAATTCAACAGTTATTGCCTCTAGAGCTGTGCAATGTCCTACAAATCCATAAAGTAACCCAGTGTAACTAGAACATGGAATTTTATCTTGAAGGTTGTTTTTTTTTTTTTTTTTTTTTTTTTTTTTAATCTTCCATTGTGACATTGTGATGGGGTTTCTGAATATTTGCATGAGATTTGTATTCAGCCTGTTATTAGGAAAAGTAATTGTTTATTTTGTTTCAACTCCTTTCACGACTTCTCTGTAGGCATGAGTTCATATTTTTGGGGGTTTTATAGGACCAGCCCACCCAAAACTGGTATCACATTTAGGTTGATGTTGGTGAGTTGAATTGCCCCCCCCCCCCCTTTTTTTTTTTTTTGGCCAGGGACACTGATCTTTACATTTTTGGGCCCTCCCACCTGGTAACTGATATTTTTTTTCTCCTGTTGTTTGCAAGAAGCCAGCGTGCTATTTGCCAGCCAGTGCTCACCAACACCATCTATTTCTGAACTTTTGGATGGTCTGGACCCTTTTACTTGGGTTTATTTATATTTTATTCTGTGTATCAGCATGGTTTTGCAGCTCTCTGCACGGTGCCAGCATGAGTAACATTTCTAAGCCTTTCATGTGGTTTTGGTTTATAAAAGTTTCTAATACTGCCAGCATGCAGAGATTATGTTCATGAATTATTTAGCTGCCGTACATTTTTATATCCCATGCATGCCTTTTTTTGGAGATATGTCTGAAGAGGAAACGGCAGATGGGGGGAAAAAAAAAGCACATGTTAATTCTATAACTGGGACTATGGGAGTCTGACATTCTTTTACACAATGCCTTTCTGCCTCCACATTTGTCCTGGTTTATTTTCTGCTTTCCCTTGAAAGTACAGTTTAAAATTCTCAGTAATCCCACATTTCTGCCACTGCAAAAGTTGAAATTATCATGTGGATTAAAATAAACCTTTCTTGTTTTTTCTTCCTTGCTCAAATGTGTGGAAAATGTGTAAAAGCCCTAGGATTGTCAGCGTTCAGCCTTTATGGGGATGTGAACCAATAATATTTCTTGGGGACAATTTTGTCTTATAATATAATATGTTTTTATTAGATAAGTAAAGGAGTTTTTTTTTTTTTTGCAGAATAATACTTACCTAGGTGGATGCAGCATTGGTCCAATTCTGCATCTGTCCCCCAGCGCATCTGCACTGAGAACCGAGCGATCGAACATCGCCGATAGCTCGTTTTGTCACAGTTCCATTAGCAGAGACCTGTAGACTGTCAGTCACAGCTCTCTGTCCATCTCCCTCCTCGCTCATTGGAGCGCTGAGCTGTGGAAGGGACGGAGCAGGCCGTCTCAGGCTCTCAGCGGCTCGCTGAGAGGCTGAGCCAGGTGTCAGTTCGGGCACCGAGCGGATCCAGACTCCCATTGTCTGGATAATGCGGTGCCTGAACTGACATTGGTGATGTCAGCAGAGAGCAGACTTCAGTCTGCTCTCTGCTGAAAACGGGTCATAGGAGTGCAAAACAATTTGCACTCCTGTAATCCATAGGACAAGTACAGCCAAACAAGCTTTGGCTATACTTCTCCTTTTTAACCAGTAAAAGTTGTTTTAAATCAGATCTGTACATTTACTGTCACTTTACCTAGTTTGTTTGGGCCCAAACAATCTATATTCCACTCTAACAAGTGTGCCCGCTGGACACACTGCATATACAGTGCATCCGGAAAGTTTTCACAGCACTTCACTTTTTCCTCATTTTGTTTGTTACAGCCTTATTCCAAAATGGATTAAATTCATTATTTTCCTCAAAATTCAACAAACAATACTCCATAATGACAACGTGAAAAAAAGTTTGTTTGAAATCTTTGCAAGTTTATGAAAAAATTAAAAACGAAAAAAAATCACATGTACATAAATATTCACAGCCTTTACATAATACTTTTGCTGAAGCACCTTTGGAACCAATTACAGCCTCAAGTCTTTTTGAGTATGATGCTACAAGCTTGGCACATCTATTTTTGGGCAGTTTCTCCCATTCTTTTTTGCAGGACCTCTCAAACTCCATCAGGTTGGATGGGGAGTGTCGGTGCACAGCCAGTCAGATCTCTCCAGAGATGTTCAATCGAGTTAAAGTCTGGGCTCTGGCTGGGCCACTCAAAGACATTGACAGAGTTGTCCCGTAGCCACTCCTTTGTTATCTTGGCTGTGTGCTTAGGCTTGTTGTCCTGTTGGAAGATGAACCTTCGTCCCAGTCTGAGGTCCAGAGCACTCTGGAGCAGGTTTTCTTCAAGGTTGTCTCTGTACATTGCTTCATTCATCTTTCCCTCGATCCTGACTAGTCTCCCAGTTTTTGCTGCTGAACAACATCCAAACAGCATGATGCTGCCGCTACCATGCTTCACTGTAGGGATGGTATTGGCCAGGTGATGAGTGGTGCCTGAGGTGATGAGTTTCCACCAGACACGATGCTTGGCATTTCAAGCCAAAGAATTCAATCTTTGTTTCTAATGGTCTGAGATTCCTTCAGGTGCCTTTTGGCAAATTCCAGGCGGGCTGTCGTGTCTTTTACTGAGGAGTGGCTTCTGTCTGGCCACTCTACCATACAGGCCTGATTGGAGGAGTGCTGCAGAGAAGGTGGTTCTTCTGGAAGGTTCTCCTCTCTCCACAGAGAAATGCTGGACCTCTGTCAGAGTGACCATCGGGTTCTTGGTCACTTCTCTGACTAAGGCCCTTCTCCCCGATTTGCGCAATTTGGCCGGGCGGCCCCCTCTGGTGGTTCCAAACTTCTTCCATTTACAGATGATGGAGGCCACTGTGCTCATTGGGATTTTCAGTGCTACAGAATTTTTTCTGTACCTTTTCCCAGATCTGTGCCTCGATGCAATCCTGTCTCGGAGACGATTCCTTGGACTTCATGGCTTTGTGTGTGTCTTTCCAAATCGTGTCCAATCAACTGAATTTACCACAGGTGAACAGTTGATTGGAAGTTGTAGAAACCTCTCATGGCTGATCAGTGGAAACTAAGTGCACCTGAGCTCAATTTTGAGTGTCATGGCAAAGGCTGTGAATACTTATGCACATGGGATTTTTTTCGGTTTTTTTATTTTTAATAAATTTGAGGGAAATATTCAGTTTAATCCATTTTTGAATAGGGCTGTAACCTAACAAAATGTGAAAAAAGTGAAGCGCTGTGAATACTTTTCAGGTGCACTGTACAGTGCTTTGTTCAGCAGTGGGTATGGGAACTTCCCTTCTCACTCTTCGAAAAAAAAAAAAAAAGAATTTAGTCAAGCTGAGTGCTACTCAGCCATTCATAAGCAGCTTTGTATTCTCTGAATTAGCTGAAGTGCAGAGGCGGGTGGATGATGTTGCAATCTCTGATTTAGCCAATTGGAGGAAGCTTTGTATTCATTCATAGAATATGAACTGCCTGTGATTGGCTATGCAGTGCTCAGCTTTGCCTTAATTTGCTTTCAGGAGTGGGAATGGAAGTTCCCATCTGCTGCTGGAACACAGCACAATCTAATGTATGTAGCTAAGGCTACATACAGTTTATACAGCGTGGACAGCAGGTGCACCTGTTGGTATAGAAAATAGTTTGGGCCAGCATGGAACAAACCAAATAGGTAAAATGACAGTCAAGTTGAAGATCGGCTTTAAACAAAGAGACCCAAAATTGCAAGACCATGCAGAAAAATAAAAAAAGCTTTTCCCAGCTTCTACTCCATTCAGGGCCACCAGTCATCAGGCAGAACAATAACCAGCATAATTTCCCCTGGGAGAGGGTAATCATATAGGCTGTGTTCACAGTACTCTAGGACTAACACACCATTATGTGTTTGTCACTTGATCCAGGATGAAGGGCCGCCACCATAAAAGAGAAGGAAAGACCTGTGTCATGTATTGAGATATCTAATCTTAATCATGTAATAGGCAATTATATATGTATGCATGTCTTAAATGATTTGTGTGTATGTGTGTTTTTTGTTTTTTATTTAATTTTTTTTGTAAGCAAGTATTTTTTTAAAGCAAAGTCTGGTTCCATATTCAAGGCACGATGCACACAACTGAACTTAATTACAGAAGTATCAAAGTATAAGACAACCTATTGACAGTTGGCATCTGTACCCGGAAGATATCGGGTAGAAGATACTGACACTGGTGAGGGACTTTGCAGACTTCAGACCATTAAAACGAAAGTAAGTATTTTTTAGTTCTGGTTTTGAGTCAGGTTTTGACCAGGGGTGTCCAAACTTTTTTGAAAGAGGGCCAGATTTGGTGAATGTGCGTGAGGGCCGACCACTTTGCCTGACATTCTTTGAACCATTAAAATTTGGTCTAAGTGTGTTCGTCCGAGCAGTAATACACTGCCCAACAAGAATTCTCTTGCCTTTGTGGCTGTGTGTGGTGAAGAGATGAGCTCGGGCGTGTTATTTGGCTATACCGTATTTATCGGCGTATAACGAGCACCTTCACTTTAAGAGGGAAGTTTCAGGAAAAAATGTAATTTTAAATAAAGAACTGTGAAGCAAAATAGGGGTCCGTGCCCATTAATGCAGCCTTTTCAGTGCCCATCTGCAGCGTCACCGTTGCCATGAATGCAGCCCCACTGTTACCATGCCTTACCATTGCCAGGAATGCAGCACCCCCATTGCCAGGAATGCAGATTCACCATTGCCATCAGTGCAGCCTGCTTGATGCCCATCTGCAACCTCGAACGGGACAGGGAGGGGGCAAGACGAGCACCAACAGATTACATACAGCAGAATCTGTTTTCTCAGTGGCCTCTTTAATACAAAGCCCCACCTCCTGTGATGGACAGAACAACCTGAACGCAGGCCGCACTTTGGAGATGCCTTGCCTAATTCATTCTGTTCTGGAGACCTTTTGGCTTTGCTTTCCCTTGAAAAAAACTTTTATTACTGATGACTCATAGATCAAACCCCTAATACAGCACCCTGTACTTCCTTGAGTCCTCAATTTGTTTCTTGCCCCTGTAGAAACCACCATTTGAACCCATTACAGAAATTCCCTTCAGTGATCTCTCCTGCAAAGTGGCTTCCTCTGTCAGACGTGTTTGAGTTAGCGACTCTTTCTTCTAAAGAGCCACTCTTGGTTCTTTCTCTGTTTGTTGCCGTCTGGCGGTTTCACCACTCATCATGTATATGGGAAGAAAGAGTGCCCATACACCATGTCACCCACAGTTGTTCTTCAGTCCTGAGGAAAAGTGCAACCCCCTTTCCTATTGGTTCCAGAAATAGAACCTTAATGTTTAAACCTGTTCACGTTGAGCCAGTTCAGATCAAAACCCTTTCATTTCCTGAGGCCAAATGCACTTCGCTGAAGATGTTAATACGTTATTATATCCTTCTTGCATCCCCTCAACAGCAAGTGTTGACTATCCTGAAGCCGGACCGCTTCAATGCTGAGGCTTTTTTTTTTTTTTTTTTCTGATCTCCTGTTTTGTGGTTCGGGAGCCACACCTCAAACCTCCACACCACGGAACAGTTCTCTCTTCACTTAAGTGTAGATTTTTTTTTTTTTTCCCCCATATTCTGGGATCCAAGGCTCGCTATTGTTTGGGATAGCCGAGCGGGGAGGGGGTACAGGGTTTTTCAGGAACTTCCAATTTTTTACTCTTTTTGGCTGACCTTATTTTTGGCCAGGTTTTCGAACACTCTCTGTTTTTGCACTTTGGTTTTTCATATGTATTTGTGCTGCTCTAACTTGAATTGTGTTGTGCCTTGTGCCTGTTATTGTATGTCTCTGGTTGTATATACCCTTAACGGCATGGCATGCAATGGTGCACCTGTGCCACTAGCCCTCGGATATATACCTTATACTGATTACTGTGCCATGCCATGGCTAGACCGCTAAAAATAATTTCCTGGAACACTAGAGGACTGAACTCGCCTCAGAAGCACTCCCTAGTGTTCTCGGTCCTTAAAAAGCAGCGTCTCCAGGAAATGCATTTGGTTGATTCTAAAACAAGGTCCCTCAAGCGGCCCTGGCTGACTCAATCTTTTCATGCTACTCATACGGCTTACTCCAGAGGGTCTCCATTTTGCTGGCGAGATCTCTACATGCAGA
Source organism: Aquarana catesbeiana (assembly GCF_042186555.1). Classification (NCBI taxonomy): domain Eukaryota; kingdom Metazoa; phylum Chordata; class Amphibia; order Anura; family Ranidae; genus Aquarana; species Aquarana catesbeiana. The sequence continues at coordinate 239,252,466 of NC_133325.1, forward strand.
GGTTGTGCAGATAAAAACAGACCCAGAAGATAGATGTGTAGTCCTCATGATTCAGATTGCAAAAAAAGGGGGGATGAGAAACAGAGTGTTTTTCTAAAGAAGGTCAACAGAGAACACTATTGTCAAGTACAAAACCAGCTTTATTAATAACCAAAAAATAAATAACCAATTAATGTATCAAAAGTGAAGATATAGGCAATATGGACAGACGGTTATCACAAACCAATTAAAATGGACAACGTTGTCACAGGGGATATTAAATTCAAATGGGAGCCGCGGCTACACGCCCACACATACACATCATACACACTAGATATGGGGTATATTGAATTAAGGATAGTCCTGCACAATAGGTTGGCGATTAATGGAAAGTATTCCCAGTATAGAGTATCCAGTTGGGCAGGAACAGTCCTATATCACTAGTTTGGAGGTGATGTAAGTGGGTGGATGATCTGACAAATCAAAAAGTTGGACCATAGATGGAGCGATCTCTCAAAGGATCATTGCACTCAGTGGTTACTTAGACCACAGCTGATGAAATAGATTACAAGCGCTTTCCAGGTTGCAGTAAGAATGATTGTACAGATGTCTACAATGGCAGCAGGATAAATGTCCTTGGAGACAGCATTTAAGGAAACATAGAGAAACTGACATACGTTTTGTTGGAGTGCTGAGTAAGGTGGAAGGATCTCACTAACCGCACTGTGTCCGTCGTCAGACTATGTTAGTCCTGGATGTTGAAGTCTCTCTGTGGACAGATGCCTCTGTGTGGCTCACCAGGAGTGCAGGCTGGCAAGGAGTCGTCTCTCACTGCTCCTCACCATGGAGCCGCCGAAGCACCGCTGCCGCCGTATGATGCGTGGCTGCAAGGGAAAACCAACATCAGCTGTTGGATCAGCTGTTAGGTCCGTGTAAGGATGAGTCAGATCAAATTGCGCGTGGCTCCCAAGGACGTGCTGACATCACACCGCTGACGCGTTTCACCAGCCAATGGACGCTGGTTTCCTCAGAGCTAGGAGGGGTCAAGTGTGGTGAGTTTAAATAGGTAATAGAGAGTGCAGATACTACTTGTATCCACTAGATGTCAACCATAGCCCCTCAGTGTAAGTCATTCAGCAAACAAAGCATACATTCTAATTACATGATTAGGATAGTGATATTAGATATTTACGAGATAAAGGCGGAGAAGATGTAGGAGAAAAGGAAAAGGAGTACTTTAACAGTTTTTTTGGGGAAATCAGCCATGGAAAGAGTGAAAAATTAGAGGTAATGTTTATAATAGGGATTTTATCTCCACAAATAAGAAGCATTGTTTATGTTTCTAGGAAGGATTGTAAACTGCATTCAGTGTTTAACCCCTTAGGGGCTAAAGAATCTAAAAAGTACGTCCACATTTTCTCCTTTTGCAGGAGTATAGTGTCAAAATCACCCCTTCTGGGGGGCAGATTCAGCACATAGATCCCTAAGGCCTGCTGGATTGCTGTCATGAAATTTAGCAAAGTGTACTGGAATAGGTCTGTCATCATCCTTATTCTTGGTTTTATTCCTAATGCCACTGATGTGTTCGCTGATCCTAATTCGAAGCTGACGTTTGGTTTTTCCTATGTAATTTTTATTGCAAGGACACGTGAGCATATATATGACACGTGTCGTTGAGCAATTAATAAATTGTTTAATTCGATAGTCATTGCCACCCCTTGGATCAGCGAACACATCAGTGTGATGTACATATTTGCATATGTTACAATGTCCACATGCATGCATGCCTGGAGGAGGTTTTCTCTCAGTAAGCCAGTTTTTATTAATCGTTCTGGTATATTCTGAATGAACCAGAGTGTCTCCCAAATTACGTGCCCTTTTGGCCGTAAGTAATGGTCTAGGAAAGGAAATCTAGTTTGAGAATCAAGTCAACTAAAATGCCAACTCTATCCAAGCATAAATGGCTTCAATTATTCCTTGACCAAGTTAAACATGATCTTGAAAAGATTAATTGGGAATGGCTGGGATCTAATAACTTAAACGGCCCTGAACGAAAAGCACTACGGGAACTACAGGAAGCCCCCAATTTGGTGATTAAAAGAAGTGACAAGGGCGGTAATGTGGTCCTACTCAGCGAAAAAACCTATGAGGACGAAGTACTTAGATTGCTGAGTGATAACTCGACCTATAAAAAACTGACTGGGACCCCCTTTCCCGCCCTTGTTGACACCTTGAACACTAAACTAAAACTAGCTATGGAAACAGGCCTACTCACTAATAAGGAATACTCATACCTTAAAGTAGAAAATATAACAATCCCCACATTTTATATTATTCCCAAATTGCATAAGTCTTTATCCAACCCCCCAGGGAGACCTATCGTCTTGGCCATCAAGGGTCCCCTTGAAAGAGTTGGTAAATTTGTGGACTCGATGATCAAAGACATGGTAACTGAACTACCTTCTTTTGTCTGTGAGAGTAGAGATATACTTCTAAAGTTGTCCAAATTCACCCTATCTCCAAATGCCCTACTGGTGGGGATAGATGTGGAAAGTCTGTACACATCGATTCCCCACCAGTGGGGTATTCAAGCCACTAAAACTTTCTTGAACATTCATCATCCATCACTTGGAGCCCACAATGAATTCATTATAGAACTATTGGAATTCATGTTGGGCAATAATTTCTTTCAGTTTCTTGGGAAGTTTTACCAACAAATCAGAGGCACCAGTATGGGTGCCCCTTGGGCCCCTTCCTATGCCTGTCTCCATTTGGGACTTTGGGAGGAGGAGGTCGTGTACAAGTCCTCGATGTACCTTGACCACTGCGCGCTGTGGTTAAGGTACATCGACGACGTACTCGTGATATGGGAGGGCTCAGTAGAACAACTTTTGGAATTTTTATCCCTACTAAATAACAATGAAAGGAATATTCATTTAACCTATTCCTATTCTACTGATGCCCTCTCATTTCTTGATTTACAAATCACTAGATGTGGAAATAAAATAGCAACAAGCACCTTTAGAAAGGAAACAGCAGCTAATACCCTCCTCTTAGCACAGAGTCATCATCCAAAGTCGCTAATTAGGGGAATACCCACTGGACAATTTTTAAGGATCAGACGAAACTGCTCGGAGGAGGATCAATTTCTAACTGAAGCACATGAAATGTATAAAAGATTTAGGAAAAGAGGGTACTCACATAATTCCCTCAAAAAAGCTAAAAATAATGCATTTAAAACCAAACGTGAGGACCTTCTAACCACACAGAAGAACCCCCAGGAAACGGACCAATCACATTGTGACTTCCCCAGAATTATCACCAGGTTTGGCTCGCAATGGACCCAAGTCCAGGAGATCCTAAACAAACACTGGCATATCCTTAAATCGGCACCCCTCATTGCTAACATAATTAGCCCTAGACCATTACTTACGGCCAAAAGGGCACGTAATTTGGGAGACACTCTGGTTCATTCAGAATATACCAGAACGATTAATAAAAACTGGCTTACTGAGAGAAAACCTCCTCCAGGCATGCATGCATGTGGACATTGTAACATATGCAAATATGTACATCACACTGATGTGTTCGCTGATCCAAGGGGTGGCAATGACTATCGAATTAAACAATTTATTAATTGCTCAACGACACGTGTCATATATATGCTCTTGTGTCCTTGCAATAAAAATTACATAGGAAAAACCAAACGTCAGCTTCGAATTAGGATCAGCGAACACATCAGTGGCATTAGGAATAAAACCAAGAATAAGGATGATGACAGACCTATTCCAGTACACTTTGCTAAATTTCATGACAGCAATCCAGCAGGCCTTACAGTTAAAGGGATCTATGTGCTTAATCTGCCCCCCAGAAGGGGTGATTTTGACACTATACTCCTGCAAAAGGAGAAAATGTGGACGTACTTTTTAGATTCTTTAGCCCCTAAGGGGTTAAACACTGAATGCAGTTTACAATCCTTCCTAGAAACATAAACAATGCTTCTTATTTGTGGAGATAAAATCCCTATTATAAACATTACCTCTAATTTTTCACTCTTTCCATGGCTGATTTCCCCAAAAAAACTGTTAAAGTACTCCTTTTCCTTTTACTTTTTTCCTACATCTTCTCCGCCTTTATCTCGTAAATATCTAATATCACTATCCTAATCATGTAATTAGAATGTATGCTTTGTTTGCTGAATGACTTACACTGAGGGGCTATGGTTGACATCTAGTGGATACAAGTAGTATCTGCACTCTCTATTACCTATTTAAACTCACCACACTTGACCCCTCCTAGCTCTGAGGAAACCAGCGTCCATTGGCTGGTGAAACGCGTCAGCAGTGTGACGTCAGCACGTCCTTGGGAGCCACGCGCAATTTGATCTGACTCATCCTTACACGGACCTAACAGCTGATCCAACAGCCGATGTTGGTTTTCCCTTGCAGCCACGCATCATACGGCGGCAGCGGTGCTTCGGCGGCTCCATGGTGAGGAGCAGTGAGAGATGACTCCTTGCCAGCCTGCACTCCTGGTGAGCCACACAGAGGCATCTGTCCACAGAGAGACTTCAACATCCAGGACTAACATAGTCTGACGACGGACACAGTGCGGTTAGTGAGATCCTTCCACCTTACTCAGCACTCCAACAAAACGTATGTCAGTTTCTCTGTTTCCTTAAATGCTGTCTCCAAGGACATTTATCCTGCTGCCATTGTAGACATCTGTACAATCATTTTTACTGCAACCTGGAAAGCGCTTGTAATCTATTTCATCAGCTGTGGTCTAAGTAACCACTGAGTGCAATGATCCTTTGAGAGATCGCTCCATCTATGGTCCAACTTTTTGATTTGTCAGATCATCCACCCACTTACATCACCTCCAAACTAGTGATATAGGACTGTTCCTGCCCAACTGGATACTCTATACTGGGAATACTTTCCATTAATCGCCAACCTATTGTGCAGGACTATCCTTAATTCAATATACCCCATATCTAGTGTGTATGATGTGTATGTGTGGGCGTGTAGCCGCGGCTCCCATTTGAATTTAATATCCCCTGTGACAACGTTGTCCATTTTAATTGGTTTGTGATAACCGTCTGTCCATATTGCCTATATCTTCACTTTTGATACATTAATTGGTTATTTTTTGGTTATTAATAAAGCTGGTTTTGTACTTGACAATAGTGTTCTCTGTTGAGCTTCTTTAGAGAAACACTCTGTTTCTCATCCCCCCTTTTTTTGCAATATGTTTAAAAGGCCAACTTGAACTGCATCCAGGCTTTTTGCCTGTATGATAGGTCTATACTTACCCGCTGGAACTAGCCACTATTACTAATATTTACTGGTTGATCCGGGCAAAAATCCTTGTTTTTTTCTCATGATTCAGATTGCCTCAGTAACTTTTACCTTGGTAACATTCTATGTACCCCCCCACAAATTCTCCGCAGATGTGTTGGTAAAACTGTCACTTATGCTATTGTCTATGCCTCCAGGCCCACTGTTATATATAGGCGACTTTAATGCAATAATGAGCCCGGCCATGGACCGTCTGGTAGGCGGGGGCAGATCCTATCACTCCTTCACTGACTGGGCCCAGGTACATGGATTTACAGAGATATGGAGGTGGAAACATTGAGTGCCAATTTTCTTGCCATTCGGACTCTTTCCGCACCATGTCCCGGATAGACCTGGCAAGGACTAATTAGTGACGCCCCTAGAGACATCATGGAGACATTTCTGGTCTTTTATAAAAACCTGTACTCATCGAGAGCAGAATGCACAGATTCCCAACTAAGTGACTACCTGGACCAAATATCACTCCCCTCCCTCTCTGAGGAAGATAGTACAGATTTAGAGGCACCTCTCTCTGTTGTGGAAATCGCACTGGCCATTTCGCAACTGCCAGCACATAAGACCAGGGCTTGATGGCTTCCCTGCTGAATGGTACTCCCAATTTCAGCACTTACTTTGCCCCTCTCTTCTTAAAACATATAATGAAGCCTTAACAGCTGGAATTCTTCCCCCACAATGAGGGAAGCCCTGATTATTTTACTACTAAAACCACGCAAAGATCTGCTTAAATGCGACTCATATCGTTCAGTCTCTTATCAACATGAATGTTAAGATCCTCACCAAAATACTGGCCTGAATACCGTAGCTGCGAAATTGGTCAGATGCGATCAGGGAGACTTTATACCTGGCAGATCTACAAGAATGAACATTCATGGACTATTCCAAAATCTTCAATATCCACACAACTGTACACCTACCCGAGCTATTGCATCCCTAGACACGTGTAAGACCTTTGACAGCGTGGAATGGCCCTATCTTTTTCAGGTACTACAACGGTATGGCTTTGGCCCCCGTGTTGCTTGGATAAGACTCCTTTACACCTCACCACAGGCTTGCATTCGAGTTAACTCTTGCACTACAGACACTTTCTCCATTACTAGGGGCACTAGGCAGGGGTGCCCGCTGTTGCCCCTCCTATTTGCTCTGGCCATGGAGCCGCTGGCAGTACGCATTTTCTGCTCTCAACAGATCAGAGGTCTTCCCATCGCAACTATAGAAGAGCGGATTTCGCTATATGCGGATGACACCTTAGTATACCTAGCTGACACTCAGGACTCATTAAAGACACTGTTACTAGAAATAGACAAATTTGGTGATTACTCTGCATTCAGGGTGAACTGGGACAAATCTAACCTTTTTTCCCCTTGGACCCAGATGCAGCGGTGCAGATACACCCGGACTGCAAGCTACAAGTGGTGTCCTCTTTCAGATACTTAGGGGTCATAGTGCAATTACCCTTATCCACATATATTGAAAACAACTTGTGTCCCTTGCTGACCCAACTACTAGCTCAGACTAAACAATGGATGGACCTTCCCTTAGATTTAATGGGAAGGGCTAACGTCCTGCAAATTATCTATTTACCCAAACTGTTATATATCCTATCTAACGCACCATGTAGGATACCTAGATCTATCTTTAAACGGATTGACACCCTATGCACGGCGTTTCTGTGGAATGTTAAGTCTCCCAGAGTGGCATTGGAGATACTACGGCTACCAGCAGGGCCGCTGATAGGGCAGTACAACCAGCCCTGTTGTACCGGGCCCGGCCAGCAGGGGGGGGGGGCTGAGCAGATTTCCAGCTAAAATAAAATGAATTGGCTAAATAACTTTAATAACCTGCACCTACTTGATTGGCAAGGTATATAGTACCTTCCTGGGCCCCATCAGGTTAATAGAGGGCCCCAGGGGGTGAAAGAAGAAGAGGGACTTTTTCTCCATTTTCGGGTGGAGGCATACAATACCTTCTCTGCATCAGTGTACCTTGTGCTCACTGTATGCGTTCCTCGGCAGATGGATTCAATTGTAATGCGGCTCCCTTCCCTCAGTAAGTGCTGTGCCTGAGGGAGAAACTAATCACTGAGGAGGCTGAAAGAAAGTGTAATCCTGACACCGGTCCACAGGCAAGCAATCCCCCCTACACACACGCACACAGTGACACATCCCACAGACTGAGGCTCAGTCCGCAGACTCCCCATTGTGTGCGCATGGTCATTATCATTATGATAATCGGAGCACAGCAGGTTCTCTATGGCTGTCAGTGTAACATGCTGGGTGGTGCTGACTTTGTTAATATATGGCTGTACTGTGTGTTACAGACTATAACACAGCACAGCCATAACAAAGTCAGCACCCAACAGCATGTTACAGTGACAGAGCCATACAGCACCTGCTGTGCTCTGATCATAATGATAATGACCATGAGCACACAATGAGATGCTACTTTACACATGTGATGGGGGGAAGGGACAGTAAAAACACACAGCCAAGCTGCATTGTTAGAACCCCCCAAACCACTCCCCTTTGAGAATTTTTCACCCAAGCTCTGCAATCCGATCCGCCTGTCAGTTTCTCCTGTGGACTAGTGGGTACAGTGGCTGCTTATGATGGCACAGTGGTGGCAATTGATGGGGACAGTAGCTGTGTTTGATGGGCACAGTGGCTGCAATAGATTTTTTTTTTTTTTTTTTTTTTTCTGAATTTTTCAGTTTGTTTGCGCCCCCCCCCCCCCCCAAAAAAAAAAAGTTTGAGCGCCAGCCGCCACTGATGTGGACCTGATTGAAAGCTCCAAGTAGGTCTACAGGAGTCTAGATATGAATTGACTTGTGGGCATTCAGGTAAAAAAAAAAATAAATGGAAAAGAACATCCTTTTCTATTTTTCCAGACCTAAATGTGACAGATCAGAGGTAGCCTGATGTGAATGGACACAAGTCTGTGGTTTATGCGGACACAAACTGAATGGGCACAGATGTCAAAACACTGACCTCTCTCCCATTCAGATCCAGTTATGATTGGTAGGGTGCTGTAAAGCTTCCTGGTGGTAAAGCTAAGGTGGGTTTAGACTACGGTCCGAACATGCCTGAGCTCATCCCAGCTAATTAGACGTTGTCAAAAAAGTTCTAAAATAAGACATCTCTACTGCTTTATGATAGTGTAAAAAGGTTAGAATAATAATGGTTATTAAAGGTTCACCTTTTGGAACATGTTACATGTTTCAGCTCCTGCCACCATTCCCCTAGATTTCGTGACAGCATGGGGTCAGAGGCGGAGCCAGGGGTGGGGTTGTGAGTGGGACTAAGGGGCCTTGTCAGGTACGCTGTACAGGGCCCCATGATTTCTAACAGCAGCCCTGGCTACCGGCACACCTGGCAGGATTAGCATTCCTCAACTTCTCTCTATTATTTAGCCTCCCAACTGGTACATATCCATGACTGGCTACACCCTGCTGTGGCTAACGCCTGCACGTCCACTGAAGGAGCCATTGCCTCCTCGTTGGAGACGCTCCATAATATCACATACAGAGGCCGGGCACCAGCTCATCCAAGCACAACTATGCTAAATACTTCACTATCTCTGTTTAAAATGATTGTCTCTAACATTACAAAAGATGGTCGAAGTCCCCTAATAACCCTCTGGGGTTTAACCCAAACTATAAATAACTGTACTCTTTGCCTGACCCTCAGCGGTGGTACACCAAAGGAGTTAAATACCTGTGCCATCTATATGACTCACAGGGATTTAAATCCTTCCAACAAATGCGGGCTGATTTGATCTACCACGCTCATATATGTTCTTCTACTACCAACTCCGACATGCTATACGTGCCCAATTTGTCTCGTTGGGTAATCCTATAGCTATACCTCAGAGAAAGTACTGAGACACCCTGATCCCACTAAACTCATCTCCATATACTACGCTACCCTCATAACTGATGGCAACCCCAGATTCTGAATGGCACAAACAAAATGGACCCTTATGGACGCTACACTTTCTGAAGAAGACTGGACAGAATTTTAGCGAAACGCACAAAACGTGATATCATCTAGGGACCGCATCATTAATGTTTTAAAATTTTTCATCTCTCCCACCTAACCCCTGCTAGGTTACTTAAACTGGGACTAACGCCCACAGCAGAATGCTTTAGGGGCTGTGGCTAAGAGGCAGATTTTTTACATTGTTTCTGGACCTGCTCAATAGTCCAGCACTTTTGGAGAGAAGTGGGGACTTTCATCTCATCAGCAATAGGCCTCCCAAGCATTCTGCATCCCACGAATTGCCTGCTGGAAATTTTTGGGGATCTCCACATTTCAACCTATGCCAAAAGGCTCCTTCGTATCCTTCACTTTTATGCGAGGAAAACCATACTGTTGTCATGGAAGGGGTCGCAGACATCTCTGAAATCTGTGGCTACAACTGATGAATGATGCTATACCCCTATATAAACTTACATTCGACGTTAGGAAAAAAAAACAAAACCTGTTACAAAATCTGGAATAAATGGCTGGCCAGCCCATTAACTCTTCCACCAGACAAATAGCCAGATAGGTAGTGGCCCCAACAGAGGAAATATACAAAAACACACCCACCTGATGGTCATACAATCAAAGAATTTTATACTGTACTTTCATGGTAACTCGTATTAGTGACTACAGGAGACATGAAAGCTGTTTATTATGCACTTTAGTATACATATGTAATATTATAGTGCTGTGAATCACCAAAGTTTCTACCTTTTTTGTATGTGTGTATGACACAGAAGTTTAATAAAAATATCTTTAAAAAAATATGCCCTGCCCGGGGCATGCCCAGTAAAGCTTTTGCCCGTGTCCAATCACTTGAAGGTAGCAGCCTAAAACACACAGTCTGTGAATATCCAGCCTGTGTCCTGTACTGTGCCCCAAGATATGGAATTCACTGGCAGTCAAAGTGCTTATAAAGGACCTTTTTTTTTTTTCCACCAGTATAAAGCCAAATATTGTCCTTCTACTAATACTATGCAAAACCAATCCAATTTCACCTTAAATCGAGTTTTCTTGGGAACAATAGTAAAATGTTTCTGGGTAACTGTGAAGTGTGAACTTGATATGTTGCAGTTCAAAGGGTTTTATTGGCGTAGTAGAATGTCTGACTGATAAGGGTCTCTTAGATTGTTGATATTTGTTGTATATCCCCATAGCTCCCTTACATCACTTTGTGAGCCGGAGTCGGTAAATTAGAAAACCTTTTGTCATTTATGTATGTATAAAATGCAGTAACCGAGTTCCCCAGCAGGTGGAAGTGAAATCTTTGCTTGCAGATAATGGTGCCTTCTTAGGCTGCCCACACATTATGCAATTTCCTTTACTTCAACCACAGGTTGAAAGAAAATAAATTTGCTTGATTCTTCCACATCACTCGATTTCCTTATCAACACAGTCAGTGTTGATGGGATAAACCCTCCTGCTGCGCCATTAGGCTATAATGATTACTGCTGCTGTCTAAAGCCGATGGCAGTAATCGTATGACAAAAAAATAGGCTGGTTATACTGAAGTTGATCAATTAGATTGACTGACTGCAATACAACCAGTCTTCCCATAGATGGATCGAAATTGGACCGTCTAAGGCTGGTTTTACAGAGTCTAATTAAGCAGTGTTTTCTTTTGTTTATTTAAATGCAAACCGTGTGTAAATATAGCCTTGCAACATTTAGCTGTCAGATTTTTCTTTCACATAACAGTAGGTGTAGCACATTTAATCTTTTCCTCTTGGTCTGTATTCCCAGGATTCCAGCAGTTCCTAGGACTTCAAGAACAAGTAGATCTTATGTTACTGCACTCTGATCCAACACATATAAAGCTGGAAAATCCAGTTTAGATGTGAATCTTCACTTTGTGTAAAAGGCAATTGCTTTTCTTTGCCTGGAGCTTCTAATGGTCTTATTATCTTCTGTTCTCTTCTAAAGTTTTTTCTGGATCTTGACCGTGTACAAAAGATGCTTTCAGAATGAGATGTCAGCCCATTTTCATTGAGCTATGTCATGTTTTTATCAAAGATGGTAAAAAAAAAAAATGAAGCAGCTATGTGAATTTCAGTGACGAACTATGAATATGGGAGACTTGTGACAAAATTAAACTTATTTATTGATCACAATTTCTATTTAAATGTCACAAGATTTTCTTTTATGTCTAAGTCTTTTAAAATGCCCATGCAAAGGAGTTGGAAATGATCTCCTCATAATAGAAAGACTGGAAGACTGCTAACTAAAGACTGGAAAGTGCTGTAAATGGGCTTTGAAGGCTATGTTCAATTTAATTTTGATCCGATTTTACAGTGCGATTTATGTAGTGCAGCTTGTATGTGGTTTGTATGTTCTATGAAGCCCCAAATCACTCTCGAATTGCAACAGAGCAATACAGGAACCTTTAAAACCATGCCATGCTGACTTGCATTGATGTGAACGGGCACCATTGAAAACAATTTAATTTCCATTGTCATGCAATTCTGTGCAACTCAAGTTGCAACTGAAATTGCACTAGTGGGAACAGAGAGTTATGCCCTGTACACACGATAGGATTTTCCGATGGAAAATGTGTGATAGGACCTTGTCGGAAATTCCGACCTTGTGTAGGCTCCATCACACATTTTCCTTAGGAATTTCCAACACACAAAGTTTGAGAGCTTGCTATAAAATTTTCAGACAACATAATCCGTTGTCGAAAATTCCGATCGTGTGTACACAAATCCAACACACAAAGTGCCACGCATGCTCAGAATAAAAGAATAAATTAAGAGACGAAAGCTATTGGCTACTGCCCCGTTTATAGTCCCGACGTACGTGTTTTACGTCACCACGTTCAGGACGATCAGATTTTCCGACAACTTTGTGTGACCGTGTGTATGCAAGACAAGTTTGAGCCAACATCCGTCAGAAAAAATCCATGGATTTTGTTGTCGGAATGTCCGATCAATGTCCAACCGTGTGTACGGGGCATAAGTGTCTAGTCAGCCAATTTTTCTCTTTTTTTTTTTTTTTTTTATTTATTTATTTATTTTTTATTTTAAATTGCTTTATGCTTACTTGTTGCAGATTTTGCATCACTTTTGTGTGATGAATCGATTGTCGTTGTGACAGTAAAAAAAACACGCGTAGGAGGCCGCACACTCCTAGAGCGTTACCGACATAACCATTTTATTAAAAATCATTTACAATATTTTACTCGCAAACCTAAATGAAAATATTCTTATCGGACAACCAACTCCAACCCATCGGCCCGCGTCTTCTTTTCCAATGACTAACAGTTGAGAGGCTTACGTGATCTTTCTGTCATTGCAAAAGTAAGCAAAGGGAAATCTCACTCATAGAGCCCTGGATAGCAATAAAAACTCAACATGAATTGATTGAATTCTAATCCTTTCCCTCTATTCAGAGCTAACTTTCTTTTTAAATTTTGCTGTGCATACATGTAGGCCACATTTGGGTTGTCATCTTATTTCTCTCCAGGATACCTGTTGGAGCCCTATTTTTTTTTTTTTTTCTTTTTCTCTTTGTCACGACTTAGGTAATGGTTGTTTTAATAATATATCTGTTTGTCAGAGCTTAACAATAGTCTTGGCAAATTAACTTGTGTTTTTTGTTAGGGATTTATGCTTTAAATGATGCAAAGCGTGTTATAAAAACAACCTAGAATCAATACCTTCAGTGCTGTGACACCTGCAGCCTGTTATGTCATGTCAGGTTGTGTAAGTCACCCTCTATACAGCACAGCTATGAATAAACCCTTTTAGAGAATAGGGAATGTGTAGGAGTTGCTTTTCTTAGAAAGCTTATTATTTCTTTGCAGATTTTTCTATGGCAGGTTGGCAGACTGAGGGGTCGGTAAAGCACAAAACTTCCCAACCAGTAAATGCCACAAACCTTTTAAGTGCTAAATAATGAAATATAATGTTTCGGAATGTTGATAATCCTTTTTTTATTGTTGTCACGCTTTACCTTGGGTGTGGGCAGAGAGAACAACTTGCCTGAGTAAACATTTACTGTTTCAGTTAGCCTCTTCACTTTTCTTGACGAGCTGGAGAGCAACTTTATTTTTTACCTTTGTGTAACCACCCTAGTTCATAGATCTCTGTGCTTAGATACTCTATTACCAAATCATACACGTCATGATATTTGCTTTTATTTTTCGTTTCCAGATCCCTGATAAAAACTATATCTGCATAACCTAATTCTCTTCTAATTTTCAAAAATGTAATGCTTTTCCTGCCTAACTGCTCTTAAGTTTTTGGGTTTTTTTTGGCTAGTGCAGGGAAAGGTTAGAATCTCTCGGATCTTAAACTCCGTTTAAGAGCCCTTTCACACAGGGGTGGGCGGGCGTCTGCAGTAAAGCGGCGCTATTTTTAGCGCCGTCTTAGCGGCGCTAGTGGGGCGGTTTTAACCCCCCGCTAGCGGCAGGAAAAAGGGTTAAAAACGCCCGCAAAGCGGTGGTTTGGCGGTGCTGCCCTATCGTTTTCAATGGGTAGGGGCACTTTAGGAGCGGTGTATACACCGCTCTACAGCGCTGCAAAGATATGGTTTGCAGGAATTTTTTTACCGTCCTGCAAGCGCACTGCTCCAGTGTGAAAGCCCTCGGGCTTTCACACTGGAGAGACGGGAGAGGCTTTTTGCAGGCGCTATTTTTAGCCCTGTAGCGCCTGTAAAGCGCCTCATAGTGAAAGGACTCTAAATGTGCTGACTGCTGTGTCTGAAATAACTTTTATTTACTTTTTTTTAAACTGAACTTTTTACATTTTTCTCCTTTCTATGAAATCTTTATTTTACAAATAAACATGTAATACAAGGTGTTATTGTGGCTGTTTACTGCAGAGTATGCTGGTCTTACTGCAAAAAGCCCAGCATTTACAGCTTTACGTTTCGAACTGAATATCAGGAGGTCAAGATATTTTAGGTATTGTGATTGGGTGTGTTTATAAAAAAAAAAAAAAAAGTTATCTTTACTGTTGGCTGCAAAAGGTAGATTAAATGTTCAGATGTAAAGAAATGTTGAGTCAATCCCAGTGTATATTTGAGCAAGGTGAGAGAATTGGTAACCTTTTTGCCTGGTTTGCGAGAGAACAGAACCTTATTAGAGCCATAGCCAGTATGGTGGACCCATAAATCAACAAACATGTTCACCAGCACACCATGGATCTTCGATTGCAGTCCAAAACTTTTATCGCAGAGAGATCCCATCACAAAAGAATATTAAGTGCAATGTTTCGGAGCCATGCAGGACCCTTTCGTCAGGCCTGAAAGCCACAAATCTCTCAGGTTTACAGGTAGGCTCCTAGGAAGATAACATTTCTTTTATATGCAGACCATACTCTGCTGTTTTCCCACTCTTTGGAGAGTCTTCCTTATTGTCAAAACTCTTGACAAACTGCTCTCCTCTATATACTCTGTTAAACACTGGTAGTGAACCTAGGCTAGCCTTGCTATATCTGAAATGAAATGCGGGTTTATCCACTCAAATGGAGGATTACTTTGGATGGTTGCTTCGATCAGTGTTTATCAACTCAAGTCCTCATAGTGCCCCAAAAGGTCATGTTTTCAGGATTTCCCTTAGATGAAACGGCTGTGGTAATTACTAAGGCAGTGAAACTGATCAAATCACCTGTGCAAAATAATGGGAAGCCTGAAAACATGACCTGTTGGGGCACCTCGAGGACTGGAGTTGAGAAACACTGGCCTGGGTCATTACCTAATCGATCTGATCCTAGCTGTGGACACATTCGCTCAAATTAAACTATTACAGAGAATACTACACCCTGCAGAGGCTGTCCAATATCTATCCCAGTGTTTCTCAACTCCAGTCCTCAAGGCGCCCCAACAGGTCATGTTTTCAGGCTTTCCATTATTTTGCACAGGTGATTTGATCAGTTTCCCTGCCTTAGTAATTCCCACAGCTGTTTCATCTAAGGGAAATCCTAAAAACATGACCTGTTGGGGGCGCCTTGAGGACTGGAGTTGAGAAACACTGATCTATCCACACATGTCAGAAGCTTGTTCTAATTGCTCTACTGAAGAGGGTTCATTTCTCCATATGTTGAGGACCTGGCCTAAATTGGAAGGCTATTAAAGAGAGGTGATAAATACTGTTAAGGCAGTTGGGGGGGGGGGGGGGTCCCTGCAGACTCCCTTATATTCCTTTTGGATGCGACTGACATTTTTGAGGAATCTCGATATGGGAAGTTTTTCTATATTGGCTTCTATGATTCTTCTTGATCCTTAATGAAATGGAAGTCAGCCTTACCTCCTACTATAGCTGAGTGGTAGATGGTGATTAGCAAGATCCTTCCTGTACAGTATATAAGCTAACTTATGCTAATTGCAACTGTCCTAAGAAAAGTGATAAAGTCTGGGCAAGCTAGATAATACGCTGAAGACATATTAGCACGCCTAATCAGTGTTGTGTTTTTTTTTGTTTTTTTTTTCTTCCTGAAAATACTCCTATTATAATTTGTTATAGCTTTGTCCTGTTTATTACCCTTACCCGCTGATATCTTCACAGAAACATGCTTGCGTTGACTCCAGAGTGCCTCCCGTCCCATTCCACCCCCCCCCCCCCCTTTTTTTTTTTTTTTTTTTTTTCCAGATAATGAACACTAATTTTTAATGTTACACAGCACTATATATAAGGGGCAAGAACAGTTGCAGAGAGAAAAGCAGAGTTGTCCCAGGAGCCACACATCCCACAAAACCCTTATGTAAAGAGTGGAAGCAATCTCGGACCACGCGCCCCGACATGTTTTGCCCCACTTTTTGAGCAAAATAGTGGTGGAGACACTGTGTGCTGACATTAATCTGCTTGTTGGTGGATCCTATGAAGGAAGGTTGTGACTGAGCGCTACTGTGGATGAGTGCTAGGGCAAGGTTGGGTAGAGCAGAGTGCATCTGTCGCTATTCATCAAGATATGCTGAGATTTTTAGTTTAAAAAATATTCTTGGTAAGCTGAATGAGCAGTATTCCACTGACTATTTGACATGCAGATATCTTGAATAAAACTGCTCAAAGTGATGGATTTGAGTTTTTAGAAGGCAGTCTGTAGTCATTAGTGCTTGCACATTAAGGTAACAAGCTAAGAATTATGCCAACATGCATGCTTTTATCACTATAAAATGCATGTTAACATGATGGATGACCTGACATTGAATTTGTATGGCAAACATTAGGAGTCGGCCTTACAACTTCTTAAAGTGTCAGAAGATGACACAAATGGTTATAGTCCTCATTGCCTGGTGTTCGCCAGTGATCATTTTATTTGTATGGATTTCATACATGTTCCCTAACCAGGATTGCAGAGTTAAAAAAAAAATAATAAATTAACTATTTGCAGATTGCTCCTTTTTATTTTGCAGGAGTACATGTTGAATCAGAGACCGTTTTGAGGCACTTTGCTAACATTTAATGGAGTGTGTCGGACCTCATGCATGGTTTCTCTAGAATTAGCTGTCCGGTTTCTGTTCATTTTGGGGTCCATTTGGGCCCAGATTCCTAGCTGGTTCCAGTGAAAACTTAAGAGCGTTTGCATTTATTTTCTGGAATTTTTCTCAATATGTCTAAAATGCAGTTCTCAAAAGCAGTGACCTCCGGAAACTCCCAGAATAGATCAGTGTGCTTGTAATCCCAGAGTCACAGTTCTTGAGGCCAAATAGATAAAGTGGAAGAATCCAGCTTGCCTTTGCTTTTCTCAGCAGACAGTTGGTATGTGTCGGGAAGAGTGAGGACAGCGTGATACCAGCTGCCGTGCTCCTGTCGTTGCTCACCTGTCTTGCTGCTCCAGGATTTATTACTGGAATGGACATAATAAAGCTTGCCGGAAAGGACCAAAGCTGGCCATACAATAATCATTCTTTTTCGTTCATCCAGCAGATTGATGAAATAATTATCAGATTCCTCCATCCACACATTAAAAGTTAGATGGGTGAATCACTCCTGCTGTGCTATTGTGTTCTGACAGCTGAGAGACTTCCGCTGTCAGAACACACTGATTGGTAGGCTGACTTCTGTACAACCAGCCTTCACATACATGTATTGAAGGTGATCCCTGCTGAACCGACAGCATTTCAATCCATGTATGTCCACCTTTAGTAGACTCTTCTGAGACAAGCTCCTCGCTTGGAAGATTAAATAGAACAATACAAGCTACACAGTCTTTTATTAGGTCCAATCATTAAACAACTTTAGCAACTTAAAACTTTTTTTTTTATTTCAAAAGATTTATTTTGAAAAGCCATTTAAAATTGACCTTTTCTCTCTTGGGAATCTATATATTTGCTTTGTTCTGACTTTTTTCATGTGGAAAATCAGTGTTTTTTATTTAATGCCATGAAAAGTTGTAAAGTATATTTTATGTTGACAGTCTCATCCAAAACAATAGCTGGTGTATGCTAAAACATAAGAACCATCACATTTTGTTTTCCCGCAGTTTTAGATCACAAATTTTGAGAAAGAAGTTTCTCCCCATTGAGTTACTAATAATGGGCAGAAGTAAGTGTGTGTGTGTGTGTGTGTGTGTGTGTGTGTGTGTGTGTGTGTGTGTGTGTGTAACTTTCACCAGGTTATCAGACATGAATATATCAGAGATAAGCATGAGTGTGGGTGGAGGTATTTATCAGTATCTCCAGGGTATTCTATCTGGGCTTTTACTGACAGATACTGCAGTTGACTTTTTAGCAGCCTTGAAGATTTAGTTGTTGACTTAGGCCCCTTGCACATGGGAGTCAAAATTTACTGATTTTTACTCAGGAACTTGTGAAGCCCATGTGCAAGGGGCCAAAAACAGTGTGCAAAGACTTGAGTAATGTTGAGTAAAGGTGCGCAAGCGTATAGATGCCAGTATTGTAATATACTTATTTATACTCTCACAAACATGCTTATAGACAATTAAACACATGTTTTATTAGAAAATTTCAGCACTCAAATGAAAAATATTCTGTTTTTGTCTTACTGTTCTGTACTCATCGCTGTATTATTAATCTTAGCTGTGTGCAATGTCCCATAGACAACAATGCATCTCATTTCAGACAAGTAAAAAACTGCATTTTTTTTACTCTCATGTGCAAGAGGTCTTAAAGTGGTTGTAAAGGCAGAACTTTTTTTATCTTAATGCATTCTGTGCGTTGAGATAAACCTTCTGTGTTCAGCACCCCAACTAATACTTCCCTGAGGTCCATCTAGATCCTGCAATGTTGCACGAGAGACTCGTCTGTCGGGGACTCTTCCTCATCATTGGCTGAGACAGCAACAGGCGCCATTGGCTCCCTCTGCTGTCAATCAAAGTCAATGATCCAATGAGAGGAAGGGGCGGCGCCAGACCGCAGCACCATGTCTGAATGGACAGAGGGCGCTGTGGCTCGGCTTGGGTGCCCCCATAGTAAGCTGCTTGCTGTGGGGGCACTCAGCAGGAGGGAGGAGCTAAGAACACTAAAGGACACAAGAAGAGGAGGATCGGCGCTGCTCTGTGCAAAACCACTGCACAGAGCAAGTAAGTATAACATGTTTGGTAATTTTAACAAGGGGGGCGGCAAGACTTTAGTATCGCTTTAAAACAAACGCTTGCTTAGAAACATACTTGCAAAGACTTTTCTGTCTTGTGTATGGGGGACAATGATGCCAGTGTGAAGCCTGTATGTAGCTAACAAATAATGACATGTGCTTGACAACCCCCAATTAAGGCAGGCTATAGATCGCGGTCTGGGATTGCTGACCCGCCATCCCTGAGCATCAGAGTGCAATGATGAGGGACTAGTTGGACCTGTAGTAGGAAGCAGGAACCACATAAGCTAATGCTTCCTTTATAGTACTGGCTCCTGTCCCATGTCAAGTGATACCATCTGCACTCAATCTCTTATCCTGGCTAACGTTCTCCAGAGTGGTGCTAGCAGCAAGTCAGTAGAGATCTTCAGGTCAATATTAGGCCCAGTGTATTGGGCCTTGTAGTATAGGGCTGCTTTCACACTGATGTGCGGCTGTCTACTCACATCGTGGGTGCAGTGTATCTGCAGTTTTCCTGCGGGTTTGCTGCACTTAGCCATAGACTTATAATATATCCTGCTGGTTTGGTGCACTTTCTGAATGCAGGAGTTTTGGTGTTCCTTCAGAAAGTGCACCACATCTGCAAGATATAATAGAAGTCTATGGCAAAGCACAGCTAACCCGGGACGGTCGCAGATGCACTGCGCTGCACCCACAGTGCAGGTGAACCACAGCACATCAGTGTGAAAACAGCCTTATAGGGGCTCAGAACAATAAGGGTTCATTTACATTTGTAGTTTGGGGTTGAAAAAAACCCATAGTTACGTGTTTTTACCACCCCTGCCCCAACTGCACCCCTTTAGCTGTAGTGGCCAGGAGTCAGCAAGAGTTATACGCCCTGTCATGTTTGGTGGGTATAGCACCTACCAAGCATGATCCATTTTAGCGAATGTGGCCATTCTGCAAATGCCCTCCAACCTTGTGCCGTACAGCAAATAAGGGGTTAAAGCAGGTGACGTTGTGTTGCTTTCTCACCACCTGCTTTAACCCCTTGGACTCCCGCAGAAGCATGGAGTTGCGGGGCACTTCCAGAGTGGCCCCATTTCCTTTAATGGGTCGCGACTGGCAGGAGGTAGCACCCACCAAAAGCGACAGGGGGTTTAACCGAAGCTGTGGTATGTGTACACGTTTGGCTGTTGCCTCAGCAGCTAAAGGGGGTAGGGATTGGGGGTAGTAAATCTGTGAAGCAACTGCAGGGTTTTACCAACCCCCTGCTGCTCTTCTGAAAAATTTTTAGAGTGTGTTTGACAGGCGGTGAGGTGGCAATATGTTGTCTCCTCACCACCTAATTTAAACCCATGATTGTCGTGCAGTGCATGTGATTGTGACACATTAGTATGACAACTAGAGGTTTAAATAAGGCGTGAGGAGGCAACACTGTGCCCCGTGATCTTTGACTTCTCCCATGTTCAGGTAGATCCCTGTCTAGGTTGCCTACCCCACATAGATGATGCATTTTTTATTTTTTTTTCCCAACCAGCAGGTTGAATGTAAAAACTGAATTCCCTCATCACATTCCTTGTTGATAAAGGGTGTTCCTCTCACAGAGCTATTGTGTTCTGACAGTGGGGAGAATTCCTCACAGTATCAGTATTTCTGGCTATAGCTGGCGGCACGGATTGCGTGTATAAAAAAAAAAAAACAAAATATAATAGGCTGGTTGTACAGAATTCTATTGAGATTAACTTCTGCGCATAGGTAGATCGAAATTTGTCTGGTCCCTGCTGAACCAGCCAAATTTCAATCCATGTATGGCTGGCTCAACTCTGAGGCAAAAAAAAAAAAGAAGGTATTTATAAAGTTTTTTTTTTTTAAAACTAATGTTTTTGTAAACAAAGGTTGTTTTACAAGGTGATTGTTTACAACCACTTTAAGCAAAGGTTACCATAAGTGAAAACTGCATGCCAAAGCGATCGGTAGATCTGAAATGATACAAAAACGGCCTTTTTTTTTTTTTTCATTGCTTCATGACATCTGCTACAAAACTATAAACAAAAATACAAGATTTGTTTGCAAATTTTAAATTAAATTAAATTTAAATTAAATTGGTGGAAATTTTAGTGTAGTCAAAAGGCAAAACCTTAATGCCATATGAGGGCTGCTAAAGGGGTTGCAAACCCTCGTGTTTTTTCACCTTAATGCATCATATGCATTAAGGTGAAAAAACACCTGGCAGTGACCAGCACACCCCCACCCTACCCCCGTTTTACTTGCCTGATCCCTGGAATTTCACACGCCGAAGATTTGCTCTTCCTCTGCCTGGGGTTCTCGGCTCTTGATTGGATAGATTGATAGCAGTGCAGCCATTGGCTCCCGCTACTGTCAATCAAATCCAGTGACGCGGGGCCGAGTCCGGCATTCGTGTCTATGCTGACTCGGGAGCGAGCCCGCAAGGTAACCCCCCCGGGACAATGCTTCTCCTAGGGGGTTATCTGATGCGGGGAGGAGCTGTGAGAGCCGCCGAGGGACCCCAGAAGAGGATGTTCGGGGCCACTCAGTGCAAAACGAGCTGCACAGTTGGAGGCAAGTATGATATGTTTGTTATTTTTAAAAACGAGCCTTTACAATCACTGTAAAATTTCCTTTCTTAAAATGGGAAAGCGGGCTATGCAAATCTGTTCCCAGCACCAATATAGACAACTCATCTATGTCACTTCTTTCATCTACATTGCACTGATGAGTAGTTCATGTCAGCCAGCTGTCTGGGCTTATACAAAAGGAGAGATGAGGGGAGCCAGTCAGAAGAGGGAACAAATGTGTTATCATCCCTTGCTGTGCCTTGTACACTGAGAAAATTATCTAAAGGATCATAAGAGCTGTGTTTTTTTTTTTTTTTTTTTCCTCATTTAGAAGTGCCAACCAGTGCAGTAAGGCCCCTTTCACACGGACGGATAGAATGGTGCTTTTAGCTGCGGATTTTCTAATTTTCTACCGCAGCTAAAAGCTAACAATGCTTTCCTATGGCCCCATTCACACACTGCGTTTAGCTGCGAATTAGATACATGCGGTTCTGTGCGGATAGAAAAAATAGAATTAACTGCGTCCAGGTGCGATTTAGCGCAGCTATCCGCACATAATCACAGGTAATCGCAGTGCACTGTGTCAGCTGCGGATAACAGCGCCGAGCTACTCATCGGGAAAGGAAAAATGATTTTTCCTTTCCCAATGAGCGACAAGCACGGGGATCCGACTCGGATCCCCGCCAATGCCCGGCACTGTTTGGTATGAATCTTGAGGGGGAACTCCACGCCAAATTTTAAATAAAAAAATAGCATGGGTCCCCCCCCCCCCCCCCCCCCCCAGGGGCATACCAGGCCCTTCGGTCTGGTATGGATTTTAAGAGGAACCCCTATGCCGAAAAAACGGCGTGGGGTCCCCCCCCAAAATCCATACCAGACCCATATCCGAGCACGCAGCCCGGTCGGTCAGGAAAGGGGGTGGGGACAGGCAAGCGCCCCCCCCTTGAGCCGTACCAGGCCGCATGCCCTCAACATGGGGGGTGGGTGCTTTGGGTGAGGGGGCGCCCTGCGGCCCCCCACCCCAAAGCACCTTGTCCCCATGTTGATGAGGACAAGGGCCTCGTCCCGACAACCCTGGCCGTTGGTTGTCGGGGGTCTGCGGGCGGAGGGCTTAGCGGAATCCGGGAGGGGCCCCCAGATCCCGGCCACCCCACCCTATGTGAATGAGTATGGGGTACATGGTACCCCTACCCATTCACCTAGGGAAAAAGTGTCAATAAAAAAGAAACACTACACAGATTTTTAAAGTAATTTATTAGACAGCTTCGGGGGTCTTCTTCCAGCTTCGGGGGTCTTCTTCCAGCTTCGGGGGTCTTCTTCTGACTTCGGGGGTCTCTCCGGTTCTTCGCGCTCTCCGGGTCTTCTGCCGGGCTCCTCCACTATCTTCTGCTCTTTTGCCGCTCTTTTGCTAGCGGAGGAGCCCGGTCTGCTGCCTTCTGCCTTCTGCCTTCTTCCCTCTTCTTTTCTTCTGATGTTGACACGACGCTCTCTCCGGCTGGAATGCACTCTGGGCGCTCCACTCTGACTTATATAGGCGGTGACCCCGCCCCTTTATGCCGTCGCAGTCCCTGGGCATGCTGGGACTGACGTTTTAGGGGGCGTGGTCAGTACCCGATGACCACGCCCCCTAAAACATCACAGAAGAAAAGAAGGCAGAAGGCAGCAGACCGGGCTCCTCCGCTAGCAAAAGAGCGGCAAAAGAGCAGAAGATAGTGGAGGAGCCCGGCAGAAGACCCGGATAGCGTGGAGAAGAACCGGAGAGACCCCCGAAGTCAGAAGAAGACCCCCGAAGCTGGAAGAAGACCCCCGGAGCTGTCTAATAAATTACTTTAAAAATCTGTGTAGTGTTTTTTTGACACTTTTTCCCTAGGTGAATGGGTAGGGGTACCATGTACCCCATACTCAATCACATAGGGTGGGGGGGCCGGAATCTGGGGGCCCCCTTATTAAAGGGGGCTCCCGGATTCCGTTAAGCCCTCCACCCGCAGACCCCGACAACCAACGGCCAGGGTTGTCGGGAAGAGGCCCTTGTCCTCATCAACATGGGGACAAGGTGCTTTGGGGTGGGGGGGCCGCAGGGCTCCCCCCTCCCCCAAAGCACCCACCCCCCATGTTGAGGGCATGCGGCCTGGTACGGCTCAGGAGGGGGGAGGGCGCTCGCCCGTTCCCACCCCCTTTCTTGACCGACCAGGCTGCGTGCTCGGATAAGGGTCTGGTATGGATGTTGGGGGGGGACCCCGCGCCGTTTTTTCGGCGTAGGGGTTCCTCTTAAAATCCATACCAGTCCGAAGGGCCTGGCATGCCCCTGGGGGGGGAACCCACGCCATTTTTTAATATAAAATTTGGCGTGGAGTTCCCCCTCAAGAATCAGTGCGAGTGGCACCCTGACGGGTTGCCATGGAAATGGCAAACCGCAGCCAATTGCGACCGCAGCTAATCGCACTGTGCAAATGCAGCTGATCGCAGTGCCTGGAGTCTTGAACTCCACAGGAAAAAAAACATGCTTTTAACTGCGGCAGAATAGCCGTCCGTGTGAAAGGCGCCTTAAGCTGGCCATACACTATCGAAATTTTGATCAGTGTGGGGACTCCCCCATTCGACAGAAG
Source organism: Aquarana catesbeiana (assembly GCF_042186555.1). Taxonomy (NCBI): domain Eukaryota; kingdom Metazoa; phylum Chordata; class Amphibia; order Anura; family Ranidae; genus Aquarana; species Aquarana catesbeiana. The sequence continues at coordinate 239,276,481 of NC_133325.1, forward strand.
TCGATTGTTTGCTTTTCTTTTTACAGGGTCTCTCTTTACTGGATTTTTTTTTTTTTTTCTTTTAACATTCTTTAGAAATTTTTCATACAGATAGGAATGCAGCAGCTTTGGTCCATAGTAGAATTCCATAGTTAGACCAATGAAATAGAAACTAAGAGGTCATCAACAACTTGGACCTTTTTTTTTATAAGTTTTATCTTCCCAAAGGAAAATATCCCACTCTTCACGCCTTATTCATGTCATCAGTTTTCAGCAGTACCTAAATTTGTGAGCAACTATTTTCAAGGATGAAGCACACAAAGGGCAAAATTGGGACCAAAATATCTGAGGCGCAACCTGAGAATTCATTAAGAATTGCTACTACATCCATCGAACCACATATTGATGCGTTGGTTTATCAAAAACTTTGTCAAATATTGCACTAGATTTATGTTGCCCTCCTTTTACTTTCATAATAAGAAATATTTGAAAAAATGATTTTTTATTACTAAGATAGGTACATTATCTATATATTGATCACTTGTGATCTGCCTGACTTTTTCTGCTCATCGGATATCCTTATGGTGTATTTTATGTGTGGCCCAAGATCATTCCTCTTCTTCCAATATGGACCAGGCAGGTCAAAAGGTTGGACACTCCTGCTATTTATAGATGCCTCTGTGGATCTGAGAATGTGCAGAGTACCCCATAATCCTCAAAACCTCAGGTCCAGCCAGATCTTTCATAGTTACACCATATGCAGTAATAAATCCAGCTTGAGTCGGCGGTCATTTTATTTTACATATGAACAGATCTGGGAATCCTTATTTCACATAGTAGACGGGCACAAGTCATGGCATGTTCATTCGCAGTTGCTGTTTACTTTGTAAATTAGGTGTAATTGTTATGTCTTTTGCTACTGTCTTGACAGTTCTTGGATGTCTGTCTAATGATTTGAAAAATTAAAAAGCTAGACAGACTTTAGAACAATGGATATGTAGCATGTGTGAATGAGGGCTGCTTTCATAGGTGCACTTTGAAGTCTGGAAACCTTTAAGGATTTCAGGTTTGTTTAAGCTTGTAATTTTATTAAATAAAAAGTGTCATTCCTCCTCCCAGCTTTCGCATCCACTTTATAACAGGGGTAGAAGTTCCACATTACCCTAAGATGTTTGATACTATATATTTACATGTTGATAGCTCCTTGTAACCTATTTCTGTTAAGCCATTTATAATTGCATAGGCTATTAAACTTGATGGTGGAGTGCATCCTTGCTTGCCACATACATGTTAACTTAGTCATGTTTGAAATTGGGACATCTTGATGTGAAGAGCTTGTATGGTGAGTTTCACTTTTATGTTCATGCAATATTTCACCTCTTGCCAATCTAGTTTATTGTGGAAAATGGAATGTGAACATATTAAATTGGTCAGGAAGATTTAAATCCTAAGTAAATAAACTAGTCAGATTTCAGTAAATGTTTATTGGAGCAAGATTTCCAGTCTTATAAGTAATTATGTGATAAAAACCTGTGTCACAGTTGTTAACCGTGCAAGGGTAATTGAAGCAAGACCTTCCAAATAAAATGGCTAGCATTGTGTACCATTTTGTCTTTGTGGTCATTTTGCAACACCAGGCTTCAACCAGCAGATGGATGACCTCTGTACTCTACGGTCCGTTTTCATCTGATCTCCCATAGAGGAGAGCAGCTCTCTGACAGGTCAGTCCCTGCACAGTGTGCAGAGACAGACCTGTCATCTGCCTGCTCAGCGAGGATCGACAGAGTCGATCCCCCGCTGAGCAAAGCAGAGCCCATACACGGACACGTCTGTGTGAAAGGGCCCTTCCTAATAATTTAGGATTCACCTAAATTACCCCTAAAAGCATAGATTTTTTTTTTTTCACTCCTCAGTCAGAGCAGTGAGCATCCTAATCTGGCTCCCCAACCGTCTTGCTTTTGACATTTATCAGGAATGGCAAATCGCCTGAGAAAAATCTATTTTGTTAAAGTTGACATTAGGGACATCAGTTATGAGAGCTGGGTGCACATGCTGATGGAGGAATTATTTCCTGGGTTTTTAAAGCGGTTGTAAACCCTCACATACTGTATACTAAACTAGGTGACTGGCCTCAGGGTATAGAGATGAAACAAATCCTCCTACATGGTTACTCCTCCTACCAGTTGTCCCTTTTATCAGCAGTCTTCTTTTCTCTACATCTATTCAATGTCAAGAATTTTTAAAACGGATCTTAGCGGTCAGAAAAAAGGGAGGCAAAGAGCTAAAGTTATACTCTGCAAAGCTCTAGTGAGGGAAGCTCTTACAGTTGATTGGAGGGAAGTGACGCCCCCCTCCAGACAGCACACAGGAACAGAGATGAGGCTGTCAATCAGGCTGTGTGCCAGAGATGTCTCCATCACCTTTTTTCTCGATGTCAAGCAGAGGAACGAAGCAGCAGACAGAAATGACACATAGTGCTCTTAATTGAGACAAGTACACGCTTTTTAATGTTTGAGGTTTACAAGTTGTAAAAGTTCACACACGGGTTAGCAGGTCTAGGATAACCATGCTATGCAGATAAAATGTTCATGTAAATTAGCACCTTTAGTCAGAGCTATCAGACTTCAATCTAGTGACATTTTTAAGGAAAACCAGGGGATAATGCTGGCGTTGACAATTATAGGAAAGAAGGAGTCAGCGGTTCTATATTTTAAAGTGGTTTTACCCTAGAAAAATAAAAATAAAAAATAAGAATCCTGTTCCTTTAAAGCATGCATAACAGCACAGTGCTTGTACTGTGTAATAGGGATGAGCTCGATGTTCGGGTTGAACATTGGGTGTTCACCCGTTCGCTGAACAGCGAACATTATGGGGCAGTCGCTGTAAATTCGAGCGTAGCAGAACACCCCATAATGCACTGTGTGATCGCAGTGCATTGGTGTATGATGATTGGCCAAAGCATGCAAGCCTGACCTGCATGCTTTGGGCAATTACAGTGCGCTCTGCTGAGAGAGCCATAATTGGCCAAAGGCATGGTGCCTTTGGCCAATCATTTCTCAGGGGGACTAAGTCAACATCCCACACTATATAAGGCTGCTGACATAGCGGCTGTGTGTAGTGTTGTTGGCGTGGACAGAGAGATAGCTTGAGTTAGATTAAGCAGACAGGTTATTCAGTTAGTGGCAGTGTATGTTAAAATATATATATATATATATATATATATATATATATATATATATATATATATATATATATAAATAAATAATATATATAGGAGTGGAGTGGATAACAAAGCCGTCGTCCTCCTCCTCTGTCATCCAGGCTCAGAGTAGTTTGCCTTCCAATGCAGCCGCCTATTCCCACGGCTTGACCAGTCACTCCTCCCGTAGCCCCACCATCATGCACAGAGGAGTCCCCAGAATTATTCTACCACAGTGTCGGTTGCATGCTGCTGGAGGATGCGCAGCAATTTGAAGGCTCCGTAGTTGGTTCACAGGTTGAGAAAGGGAGTAACGTGAGCCTAGAGAGGGGGTGCCACAGAAGGACAAGAAACTGGCAGACATGTTTCCCCAGCTGCAGCGTACTGCCAAGTTTGCTCAAGTGACGAGGAGGGAGGGAATGATGAGGTCACTGACTGTACTTGGGTGCCTGAGAGGAGAAAAGTGAGGAGGAGGAACAACTCCAATGAGGCAGGATGTCCTCTAGGGGGCAGCTTAAGTACAGCCACCCTATTGCATCACACCACAGAGCTCCACAGGTGCAGGGCGCTGCTGACTCCCCGCTGACTTTTAAAAGTTCATTGGTGTGGGCCTTTTTCGACACTTGTGCAGCAGATCACACCATTACTGTTTGCAACCTATGTCTGAAGCTGATCAAGTGTGGCCAGAACAGCAGCCGCTTGGACACCACATGCTTGACCAGACATATGACAACCTGCCATGCAGTCCATTGGCAGCAGCACTTGAAAGACCCACATCATAGAAAAAGGTGGACTTCTCTTTGCTCCTCATCCCTGGATCTCCAACCCTACTATACCTCCAGTCCTCTCAGAAACTAGCTCTGAGAGGAATGAAGGTATAGCAATTGGTGTCCCAAGTACTTGCAGCTAATCTGCTAACAGTACACCACCAATTGATTTTAGCGGGCAAATTGCCCTACCCCAGTTGCTGAACCATAAAAAAAATTCAGTCCCAGCCATCCACATGCTCAGCGTCTAAATGCTAGCTTGGCCAAATTGCTAGCACTGCAGCTACTGCCTTTTCAGCTGGTAGACTCTGCCCCCTTTCGTGAATTTGTGGAATGTGCTGTTCCTCTGTGGCAGGTTCCAAAACGCCATTTCTTTTCACGGAAGGCCATTCTGGCTCTCTACCGGACTGTGGAAGGCAATGTTTTGGCCTCTTTTGGACAGGGCCATCAGCAGTAAGGTTCATATTACCTCTGACTCCTGGTCCAGCAGGCATGGGCAGGGATGTTGCCTTTCCTTCACGGCACACTGGGTAACTCTGCTGGCAGCTGGGAAGGATGCAGGACAGGGTTCAGTGTTGTTGGAGTTTGTTCCGCCACCACACCTCCAAAATGCTAGTGTTGATTCTGCCACAACTCTCTCCTCCACCCCCTCCTCCTCTTCTTCCTCTATTGCCTGTTCTGCATATTTTTTCCTATGAACCTGCAGTGCTCCGTAAGCTTTTAAGGTGCTATGCAAGCAGTCAGGCTAAAAGATGCCATGCGGTGCTTGAGTTGGTCTGCCTAGGGGACAGGCGCCACACTGGGGCAGAGATTCTGTCAGCTCTGCAGGGGAAGGCTCAGAGGTGGTTGATGTCATGCCAGCTTCAGCCAGGAATGGTTGTTTGCGACAATGGTACCAACCTTCTCTCCGCCCTCCGACAGGGACACTTGACCCATGTTCCATGTTTGGCACACATCCTGACATCCTGGTGGTTCAGTGGTTCTTGACCAGGTACCCAGGCTTACAAGATCTCCTGAGGCAGGCCAGAAAAGTCTGTGGTCATGTCCGCCGGTCATACAGTGCCATTGCCCGGCTGGCTGACGTTCAAAGGGATTGCAACCTGTTCACCAACCGCCTCATTTGTGACAGGTGGAACTCAAAGTTGGCAATGCTGCAGCGGCTACACACATAGCATAGGGCCATCAATAAGTACCTGTGCGAGTATGGCACCAGGACAGTGTCAGGGGAACTTGGCTTCTTTTTACTATGCTAGTGGCTACTGATCAAGGATGCATGCACTGTCCCGTCACCATTTGAGGAGGCCACAAGGATGTTGAGCAGTAACAATGCATGCATCAGTGACACTGTTCCTCTAGTTTTCCTGTTGGAGCACACGCTTCGTGGAATCACGGACAGGGCACTTGAGGCAGAACAGCGGGAGGAAGAGGAGGACTTCATTTCCTCTCAAGGCCCCCTTTATCCAGATAGCATTCCTGCGGGCCCGCCAAACACACAGGAAGAAGAGGAGGATTGTGTCAGCATGGATATAGAGGATGACACTCAGCAGCAGCCTTCAAGAGATGGTCTTCAGTCCCCAGAAACCCAAGGAGTTGTACGTGGCTGGGAGGAGGTAGTCATGCATAATGTGATCCTTAGTAACCCAGAGGACTCAGAATCTAATGCCTCTACAAACGTATGCTGCATGGTCTACTGGATTCAGCAAAGCTTGCAAAAGGACCCCAGGATTAGTGGTATCAAGGAGAGGGATCATTAATTGCTGGCAACCTTTCTTGATCCACGTTACAAGGGTAAAGTTGCATAACTCATCCTGCCTTCTTAGAGGGAGCAGAGGATGAAACATCTTCAGGAGGCCTTCAAGAAAGGTTTGTGTAACGCATTTCCAGACCCTGGGAGGTTACCATTTCCTGGTGCTGAGTTGCTGAGGCTTTGTTCAGTCAGGAAGAGCGGTGGAGAAGGTGGCCGGCTGACCAATGCCTTTTAAACAATTTTTCAGCCCTCAGTGCCAGGGTCTGATCAGTTCAAGCAACCATCGTCAGTGTCTGCATTATATGGTGCAGGAATATCTAGGGGCAAGAGCAGACTTGGAGACCTTTCCAACAGAGTATCCACTGGGTTACGTGGTCTTAAGGATGAACCACTGGCCAGAACTTGTTCAATATGCAATTGAGCTACTGGCCTGTCCTCCATCCAGCGTGCTTTCTGAACACGCATTCAGTGCTGCTGGAGGGTTTGTAACGTATTAAAGGGTGCGCCTGTCCAGACTCCGTTGATAGGCTCACATTTATAAAAATGAATCGGTCTTGGATCAGTAGCTATTGAGCACCTGATGCTGATGTAACTGATTGAATTTGCTATGGATCTGGGATCCTGTAAAGACTGCCTATGCTGCTTATCCTATTCCTCCTCAATCTTGATGATACTAGCTTCCAACAATATTTTTGGTTTAGGGCACCACCACCACCCAAGGCCCAATTTTTCTGCCCCTGCAATTACAATTTTTTATATAGTATTTTACAGCAGGGCCCATTCCTGTGCCCAACAAGAGTAACTGTGAGGGGTTACAGTGTTCTGGCACCACCAACACCTAAGGAGAATATATATATATATATATATATATATATGAATATGATTGATTTTGCTGTGGTACTGTTATAAACATGGGAAAGCTGCTTTACAGGCGGACTAAGGAGACCCCCCCCAGGCACGATATTTAAAGGAATATTTATTTTTTATTTTTTCACTTTAAGCATTATTAACTACTTCAGCCCCGGAAGGATTTACCCCCTTCCTGACCAGAGCACTTTTTACAATTTGGCACTGCGTCGCTTTAACTGCTAGTTGCGCGGTCATGCAATGCTGTACCCAAATGACATTTGCGTCATTTTGTTCCCACAAATAGAGCTTTCTTTTGATGGCATTTGATCACCTCTGCAATTTTTATTTTTTACGCTATAAATGGAAAAAGACCGAAAATTTTGAAAAAAAAAATATTTTCTACTTTTTGTTATAAAAAAAAAAACAAAAAACAATAAACTCAATTTTTAGTCATACATTTAGTCCAAAATGTATTCAGCCACATGTCTTTGGTAAAAAAAAAATGTCAATAAGCGTATATTTATTGGTTTGCGCAAAAAGTTATAGCGTCAACAAACTAGGGTACATTTTCTGGAATTTACACAGCTTTTAGTTTATGACTGCCTATCATTTCTTGAGGTGCTAAAATGGCAGGGCAGTACAAAACCCCCCCAAATGACCCCATTTTGGAAAGTAGACGCCCCAAGGAAATTCCTGAGAGGCATGTTGAGCCCATTGAATATTCATTTTTTTTGTCCCAAGTGATTGAATAATGACAAAAAAAAAAAATTACAAAAAGTTGTCACTAAATGATATATTGCTCACACAGACCATGGGCATATGTGGAATTGCACCCCAAAATACATTTAGCTGCTTCTCCTGAGTATGGGGATACCACATGTGTGGGACTTTTTGGGAGCCTAGCCGCGTACAGGGCCCCGAAAACCAAGCACCGCCTTCAGGATTTCTAAGGGCGTAATTTTTTGATTTCACTCCTCACTACCTATCAGTTTCGAAGGCCATAAAATGCCAAGATGGCACAAACCCCCCCCCCCCCCCCCCCGCAAATGACCCCATTTTGGAAAGTAGACACCCCAAGCTATTTGCTGAGAGGCATGGTGAGTATTTTGCAGCTCTCATTTGTTTTTGAAAATGAAGGAAGAAAAGAAAAATGTATTTTTTTTTTTTTTTCTTTTTTAATTTTCAAAACTTTGTGACAAAAAGCGAGGTCTGCAAAATAGTTACCATACATCTCAGCAAATAGCTTAGGGTGTCTACTTTCCAAAATGGGGTCATTTTGGGGGGGGGGGGGGTTGTGCCATCTGGGCATTCCATGGCCTCCGAAACTGTGATAGGCAGTGAGGAGTGAAATCAAAAATTTACACCCTTAGAAGCCCTGAAGGCGGTGCTTGGTTTTTGGGGTCCCGTATGTGGCTAGGCTCCCAAAAAGTCTCACACATGTGGTATCCCCGTACTCAGGAGAAGCAACAGAATGTATTTTGGGGTGTAATTTCACATATTCCCATGGCATGTTTGTGCAATATATCATTTAGTGACAACTTTGTGCAAAAAAAAAAAAAAATTGTCTCTTTCCTGCAGCTTGTGTCACAATATAAAATATTCCATGGACTCGACATGCCTCTCAGCAAATAGTTTGGGGTGTCTACATTCCAAAATGGGGTCATTTGGGGGGGGGTTTGAACTGTCCTGGCATTTTATGCACAACATTTAGAAGCTTATGTCACACATCACCCACTCTTCTAACCACTTGAAGACAAAGCCCTTTCTGACACTATTTGTTTACATGAAAAATTTTTTTTTTTGCAAGAAAATTACTTTGAACCCCCAAACATTATATATTTTTTTTTAAATCAAAGGCCCTACAGATTAAAATGGTAAGTGTTTCATTTTTGTTTTCACGCAGTATTTGCGCAGCGATTTTTCAAACGCATTTTTTGGGGGAAAAAAACACTTTTTTTATTTTAATGCACTATATTGCCCAAATGATTGATGAAATAAAAAAGATGATCTTAGGCCGAGTACATGGATACCAAACATGACATGCTTTAACATTGCGCACAAACGCGCAGTGGCGACAAACTACATACATTTTTAAAAGCCTTTACAGGTTACCACTTTAGATATACAGAGGAGGTCTACTGCTAAAATGACTGCCCTCGATCTGACCTTCATGGCGATACCTCGCATGCATGGTGCAATTGCTGTTTACATTTGACGCCAGACCAACGCTTATGTTCGCCTTTGCGTGAGAACAGGGGGAGACAGGGGTGCGCTTTTTTTTTTTTTTTTTTTTTTTATCTTTATGTCAGGGAATGTAAATATCCCCTATTGATAGGGGATAGTGACAGGTACTCTTTTTTTTTTTTTTTTTTTTAAAAACATGGGGTTTATTAGACCCTAGATCTCTCCTCTGCCCTCAAAGCATCTGACCACACCAAGATCAGTGTGATAAAATGCTTTCCCAATGGCGCTGTTTACATCTGGCGAAATCTAAGTCATGAAATGCTCGTAGCTTCCGGTTTCTTAGGCCATAGAGATGATTGCAGCCATTCTGGTCTCTGATCAGCTCTATAGTCAGCTGGCCGAATCACGGGCTGCATTTTCAGGTTCCCTGTTGGGACAGGAGAGCCAGAGAAAAACATTGAAGACGGTGGGAGGGGGGGACATTCCCTCCCACTGCTTGTAAATGCAGTCTAGAGGCTAATTAGCCGCTAGGATTGCTTTTACATGAAAGCCGACCGCTGGCTGAAAAGAATGATACCAAGATGATACCTAAACCTGCAGGCATCATTCTGGTATAACCACTCAAAGTCCAGCAACATACCAGTACATTGCTGGTCTTTGTTGGGCATATATTGTAATTTTTTTTTTTTTTTTCATGCAGCCTGTGAGCTGAAAGAAAAAAAGATAGATTGGTGGGTATGCCCACCATTAGAATACCTCCCTTCATCCACGGTGGGTATGCCCACCATTAGATTACCTCCCTTCATCCACTCACTTCTAATGATGGGCATATATGCACCATTTATAAATGCCATGGCATGGGGGCATCCGCCCCAAAAGTTAGGAGCAAATCGCTCCTCCGCCCCTGCTGCCCCCATGCTTCGGCATATATCCCCTCCGACAGTGCTGGAGTCACAGCTTTATGTATCGTGGGAGCAAACAATAAAATGCAGCAAACAGTAAAGTATAAAAAAATTGCATACCTGAAAAGCAAACATGATAAAACATAATTAACAATAAAACATTGCAGAATAGAATACAGTAAAAAAGAGCAGAACAATAGAGGGAGATTAGAGAGAGAGAGAACACTAAAATGATAACTTTTTTTTTTTTTTTTTTTTTTTTTTGTAACTAACTTTTATAACTGTAACCGGTTCCAGGTTTGGGTCTCTCAAAATGCGATGGCATCTTGGAAGACCCTGTGAAAGTGTGCCTAGTCTGTGCAATGCTGTACCCTACGCTAACACTCAACTAGTGTATGGTAGCGTTGAAAACATTCACCAATGCAAAGACCAGGATTGTCAGGACAGGAGGGACAATAATAGCGGGTGTCACGCCTATATCCGCGCTTGCTGCAGACACGACATCTTTTTTGGGGGGTTCGTTGGGTAGGGGTACTCGGGAGGACATAAGGAAAATGCCTCTCATGCAGCCGACTGCATTTGGTTGGGGGTGTGAATGGGGGAAGTACGGGTGCTGCAGAAGTGGTGGGTTCCCAATTAGGATTGGGGAATGCAGCAGGAAGGGCATTATGGGCACGATGGGCCTGTGTTTGTCTTCTTCTTGGTGGCAGCGGAACACTACTTGTGCTTGCCACCTCACCAGCTTAAACTGCACTTAAGGGACTCGCCACGTCACCAAGTGTTACTGCAGTGCTGGTTTGACTACGACCAGGGTGTACTAGCCCGCTGGTGCTTGTCAGTTCACCAAAACGCTACCAAAAAAACTGTTAGGGATCGCAGGGATCAGGCCTGACTCTGCGAACGCTGCAGTTATGTGTTTAGTGTTTTGTAAGTGACAGTGATCGATTGATGCTGCACTTGGGTGGGCTGGGCTGGGCGGAGGGGCAAAACGCAGGTGCTAGAAGGTGTCTGGGCTGATCCCCCTAGCACTGCGTTTTTAGGAACCCTAAACTGCTGGAGACGCTAGTATAGATCTGATCGGATCAGATATTGATCCGTTCAGATACTATACCACTAAGGGAGGTGTATGCTGCGTGCGTGGATGTTAGCGCTACTGGCACTAAACTGAAGCTGCCTGGGGCGACGCAGACCCTATCTTGCCCTAAAACCTAACTTATATCACCGGCGGGCAATCAGGGGGTTAAACCTTTATTAGGTAATAAACGGCGGGTGCCCTGACACTATAAAAAATAAACAAACTAACCAGCGTCACCCGTTACAGTTATACGGTGATCACTGGTGAAAGGGTTAACTAGGGGGCAATCAGGGGGTTAAAACCTTTACTAGGTAGTATATAGGGTCCCTGACGCTATAAGACACTGACGGCGAACCTAAATACTTATCTCCCTAACTAGCATCACCAGTGACACTAATACAGCAATCAGAAAAATGATCACTTAGTGACACTGGTGACGGGGGGTGATCAAGGGGTTAAAACTTTATTGGGGGGGTTAGGGGGGTATCCTAGACCTAAAGGGGGCTAACACTAACTGCCCTACCACTTATAACTGTCACAAGCTGACACCAATGCAGTAATCAGAAAAAAAAAACTGCTATTGGTGCCACTGTGACAGGGGGGTGATGGGGGGTGAAATGTGTGCCTAGTGTTTTTTACTGTAAGTGTAGTGTTGTGCACTTACTCAGATGTCTTCTCTCCTTGCTGCCGGAACGGAAAATACCGACTCGGAGAGATGACATCACTTCCTCTGCCGCTGTTTACATTACAGCAGCAGAGGTAAATTTTCATTCGTTTGGAGCGATCGCAAGGGGGTGGCCATGAATGAGTGGTCTCCCCCTCAGCATGGATTGCTCTCCTAACGATGCCGACTGCGGGAAGCAGATCACGTACCAGGTACGTGATTTTGCCTGCCCGTGCCATTCTGCCGCAGTATATCTGCCTTAAGCGGTCGGCAAGTGGTTAAAATCACTGCTCCTGAAAAAAACGGCAGTTTTTAAAACTTTTTTTTGCATTCATACATGTCCTGTGGGGCAGGACCCGGGTCCCCAAACACTTTTTATGGCAATGACTTGCATATAAGCATTAAAAATGAGCACTTTTGATTTTTCACATTCGCGTCCCATAGACTTTAACGGTTTTCGCACAAATTGTTTGCCTGATCACATGTTCTGCTGCAAACCGAACTGGGGGGTGTTCGGTTCATCCCTACTGTGTAATTTGGCCCCCTGTATCACCTGAAATACCTGGCTGGTTCTGCCCACCCCTGTAAACTGATCATGGTTTATCATGGCTGCTGAGCCCTGAGACAGTGGTCAGTTTATGTGCCTCTGTCATCCACAGCTATCCTCTCCGGTCTCCCTCGTCCTTCTCCCCACTCCCCTCCCTGCCTGCCAGGTGTGTGTGTGTGTGTGTGTGTGTGTGTGTGTGTGTGTGTGTGTGTGTGTGTGTGTGTGAGCCGCCCCTCCCCTCCTACTGCTACTAGTAGACATTTAAACTTAAATAAAAAATTTTAAAAAGTACTACCAGCCCCTCTTGTATCCAGCTGTAACAGGCAAGTGTGTGTGTGTGTGTGTGTGTGTAAAACGAAGCGTCTACCTTTTTTTATGCAGATATTTTCAGGCCAGTCACGTGACTCCCCGATGCTCTCCGCCCCCATTTAAGCTGCTACGGCGGGAGGAGCCAAGCGGCCGCTGTCAGTAAGAGACCTCGGCTCCTCCCGCTGTAGCCCTGGATCAGAGTAGAACGGCCGTGAATCACGTGACTGGCCTCAAGATATCTGCAAAAAAGGTATATAGAAGCTTAGTTTTCCACAAACATGCACTGTGTGTTATAGGTGGATAAAGTGAGGGGCTGGCAGATTAATGCAATTTAAGGTTACAAACATTTTGTCTACAAGTTACAAAAGTCCTGAAATGTGTTGCAAAACTACAGCTTTGGCCCCTTTCACGCGCGCCTGTCAGTTTTTCAGGTGGACCTAATCAGAGCCTCCATCCATTCCTATGGAGCAGCGGATGTCAGCGGTGACATGTCGGCTGACACCGCCTGCTATCCTATCCGATCCTGTCCGTGAAATCCAGACAGATGGTGACCCTATTTTCCATTCGTCTGGCGGATGGGATCAGATGGAAACGGACAGGCAGTCTGTTTTCATCCGATCTCCTCAGAGGAGAGCAGGGCTCTGACAGGTCCGTCTCAGCCCAGTGAGCAGAGACAGGCCTGTCATCCGCCTGCTCAGTAGGGATCAGCGGATCAATCACCCGGTGAGCAAGTGGACAAGCCCTTTTTGAAGACTCTTAAGGTTACTAGAAACATTATCTTCTTTCTTCTCTGCAAACACGCTCTTTGCTCACCTGCTAATGATCCCTCTATCTGTTGTTAGTAAACTATTTCTGTATTAGAATATGTAGTATTAATAGAAAAAATCGAATGGTTGACTGTTTGCAAATTGGATGTTGCTGGCCACGTGCTGGTTGCAGTGATGCATACATGTGTCCAGATTGGTGAAGCAGTAGAGGCTACCACAGGGGCTGTGGTGAGAAGTTCTTATCAAACTGTAGCACCATATAGGAATATAACCCCAGATAAGATGCTATGAGTTTTTCAGCATTTTTTGCAGTATCATTTTTTGTTTTGTTTTTTTTCGCAAAACTATACTCCCACAAAAGCTTATAACTCAAAAACGCTGATAATCGCCAAATAGCTATTTTTTTCAGCATTTTTAAGCTGAAAAAATCCTCTTAAAACCCACTAGTTCTGGGGGGGGGGGGTTCCAGCCAGAAAACGCTAATAACAGCCTATGTGTGCATGGACACATAGGATAACATGCTGGGGAGTTTAGTGGCTGCAGAAAAATGCCTGAAGCCAAAGACAGCAGCTGTAAAAACATCCAGTGTGCATGAGACTTTAGGACCATAAATGAGAACAATATTTGTGGAAAACTTAATGTAGCATGACATATTGATTTGACATCTTTTGTCACATCTTTTGATTTTACTGCAGTAAGCTGATATTTCTGGATTCCTGCCCTTAACATTGTCACTGTGGTTAACTGAATAAGCTTGTATGTGTTATAATATTTTTTACCATTGTCCCTATGTGTTTTATGTATTAAAATTGTATGTAGTAAATCTTGTCGCCTGGACTAAACATGCCCATAGATGTTATGTATAATCTTAATGTAATTGAGCTACAGTTGTTTGTTTTGTCTGTTCATTTTGAAATCCTGGCAACCTCAAATATCCAGTTTTGGTGAAAGGTCAAGCATGGATGGATTTTTCCCAAGTCTTCTTCCAGAAAAAGCATATTAGATATAGGCACCTCCTCCAACAGGAATAGGAAACGCATCACGTTTAAAAGGAAGTCCTTCTGAACTGGTCAGTTCTGGTGCTTCCTCTGACTGGAGGAAATGCATCACCTAGAACAGTGATGGCGAACCTTGGCACCCCAGATGTTTTGGAACTACATTTCCCATGATGCTCAACTACACCATACAGTACATGAGCATCATGGGAAATGTAGTTCCGAAACATCTGGAGTGTCAAGGTTCGCCATCACTGACCTAGAACCTGGTGAAGGAGGCCTCTGTTTTTCTGGCTGTCCTTTTTTTCTTCCACCCATCTCTTTACCCAACTGGCTGCTCTTGGAGAAAATTAGGGTTTTGCTAGATTTCCCTCCAGGATCCCCTTCTCAGTACAGGAAGGGGCTGGATTGACTCCCCTTCTTTTGTGCCTGGTACAGGCTGTGTCTGTAAATGTCACATCCCCTTGACAGGAACCAACATGGACAACGCAACTTCCCAGTCCGGGTGTCCTGGTGCATGCGCTGTAGGACACTTTGTGGCATGAGCTTGCGCAATAAGTGTGTTAGAGGTGTTGAGCCTGGCATGCGCAGGAGTGACGTCAGTGACAGGGCTTCATTCTAAGGTAAGCTTTTCATAATGTGCTAGTATGTGATGCATACTAACACATTATACCATTTGCCTTGCACAGGATTTATTTTTTAAAATTCTGCAGCTTACTACCTCTTTAGGTCACACATATTTGAACTTGTTGCCCCACTGCACATTCGACCCACTATTGAACCACTGTTGCATGTAAAGTTTATGGCCCCACTGTTGCATGAAAGTTTGACCAAAGTAGTACATGAACTACTTTGAAGTCACTGCAACTCTAAGTTACACATATATGAATAGTTAATATTGGGAAAACATGGGGTACGACTTGTCCTGCTACTTTGATGTCCAAAGTTGCATGACAAGTTGCACAAGTGTGAATAGATTGTCCAATGTTAAGCAAAGTCGCCTCACTGATGAGGTCCCATACTATGTCCTGCTTACACAGCTTTTTTTCCAGTCCCCATTAACCTGATGTATGCTACATTTCACAGAATTGTTTAGCACACAATAGCCTGATTGGTTCGCAGTGACAACCACCTGCTTGATTTTTGTTGCTGTGGAACTTAAAACATAATTCGACCAAACCATATTTATTGCAAGCATTTGAAGTGTTTTTGATATTCTGCTAGATTGTTATTCCCTTCAGTGACCCTTTATGAGAGCATTTTTTACTCACCTCTATTTGTACGGTGACATACACGGTTTCTGGAGTTTTCATTTTTACAAATTTCTATGGCTCATTTATAAGGCGTCTGTTAACCCTAAAATGCTGATATTACGAGGTGCCCTAGTGAATTTTGTATAGGGGTTTATGTAAAAATATATTTTATAGAGTGTATAATCAGCTTACAGCAGAGTTTTGGCTAGCACAATATGATAGGTAGTGGCTAGAAAACTTCTGCTTGAGTCAGACAATAGTAATCGGCTCAACAAATACTTCGCAAACAAATACTTCCTATTGTTAAAAGAGAAAAACATGAGTCTGCTTTATTTAAGGTCAACTTTTTGAGTAATACATAGAATGGCTGTAAGATATGTTTTAATTTTATAGTGTTCTACAAAGTCTAGTAATACCTGTATGATTCTGTCAGCTTTTCAACTTCCAATGTGGCAGAAAGTCCAATATTACATGAGATAGCTAGTAATTTTGCTGTTTATCTTGGCCTAGGCAATTTTAGAAGATCGTTTATAGAATTTTAGAAGCCTGAATTTATACGTGGGTTTTACATTCCAGCTAGCTGGCATTGTGTCTGAATACAGAACTTAGAAAAATTGCGCATAGAAACTGTTAAGCTGCCAAAACTCCACTAGACCTATCGTGCAAAAAAACATCTAAAACAATAATGTGGCGCTCCAAATGTGAACAAATAAAAAAATGTGGACCTATGAAGTCCAAAGTATAAATGAATATATGATAAATAGTCAATGATGTGAAAATAGTAATAATGAGTAAAAGAAGTTAAAAAAAAAAAAAAACACTGTTTTAAATAAATAAATCAAAATTCATGGATAAACAGTGTGGGATAGCCCATCGTAAGAAATTAATTATGCACATAAAGTCTCTGTTTTTCAAAGTGTATTAAAATGTGATCTTTAGGTGCTATCCACAAATGATAAGGTTGGCACGCTTACTAGAAATGGTGGCCTCATATACTGTACAGCATGTGAGTCAAACAGGTGGTCATGAGGGAGTACCTTAATGGGAACCAGCAAGGAAGGTCAGTGTTTTGTAGGATGAGCCCCATCCAGTATTAAGAGGTTCCAACATCAAAAGACAGGCTCCAAAATGTGCAGTGGACCTCATCAGATGTTAGAGATCCATGGTGGTAGGTATAAAAAAACAAAACAGCTGCACATAGTGTGACACAGTATGGTAGGTTTTATATAAAATAAGGGGGTGTACAAAAATTCCAATAAAAACACGCTAGTATCGTTCAGTTGTATAAGCAGTTTGCAGTGACTCCTCGAGCATCATCGGATGCGTTTCGTCCTCTTGGACATCACCAGATGGTGGAGCACTGCTGGTGGTGATACTGTTCACACCCTTTGTAGTGCTCATCTATGTTGAGTGAGAAGCACCTATAACGGATGGTTTGGCAGATGGGATAAGTATTACAATTACTATGAATATGCCAGGGAAGGTTCCATCTGCTGATGACACTGCCTGATATTTGGCGTGCAGTACTGTGGTCCACCAGCAGGTGCCTCCTGGCAGTCTGGAACTGCCAGGGGAGCGTTCCCCTGTTGGTAGTATTATGTGATCTTTGGGCCGCAGTACTGGCATCCACCAGAGGGTGGTTCCTGGCACTGTGGGGCCGACATCATCTCCTGCAATCAGGCATCACCTGAGTCTGATTGAGATGAGTATAAATACTCGGCAAGTGCACACATACCTGGGCGTGGTATTGTGCTTGTGCCCTGACCTGCAGCCTGTTTATCTGTGATCTTGATCTCTGATTCCTGAGTCAAACAGGTGATCGTGAGGGAGTACCTCAATGGGAACCAGCAAGGAAGGTCAATGTTTAGAGGATCCTGATCCTGAACCCTGATTCCTGAGTCAAACAGGTGGTCGTGAGGGAGTACCTCAATGGGAACCTGCGATCCTGTTCCCGATCCCTGATTCCTGTATCCTGAACCTGTTTGTATTTGTTCCTGTATCCCTGGATCCTTGCCCTGCAGCCTGATCCCTTCCATCTTGTTCCCTGTCTGTTTACTCCTGGCCCCCCATCTGCTGATCTCCTGTTTATGACCCTGCCTGGCTTGACTACGCTTCTGGTACTCCCTTTTGCCATTATCACTGTTTGGTTGTTTGGTTTGTTCACTCTGTATTGGTGGTGTGTTCACATTTATATGCATTTATTTTAATAAACTTACTTTCACCTATTTATGTCTGGTTCACTCTGTCGTAGTCGCATAGTTCTGGTCACATCTGGTTTATGACAGAATAGCATATGTGTGGTCTATGTATCTTTTGATCATTGCACGTTTTTTATTGCACTCCCCTTGTTAACACAATATTATTAGAGCTCAGGACGATTCAAGTATGGTTATAAGAACTTGTTTGGATGGTTTGCTTATGTTTTGGTCCAAGCATGACATCCGTTGTCTCCTGTGTAACCTGAGAGCGTTCCCTGACCCGATTTATTGCATAACCTCAAGTGGCTTGATGAAGAGATTTGTGCTATATAGATGCGTGTCTAAGCTTTCTCTCAGGATTTTTAAGGGAGTAAAGAAATCTTGCAAAATAACTATAAAATGGCATGTGCCTAAGGCTCCATTCACACCTAAGCTTACTGCAGTGACACCTGCTGCACCAATTTTTTTTTAGTCTTTGTGTCTGTTTTTGGCGTGGCACCATTCATTTGAATGGCTCCAAAAACACGCCAAAGTAGCTCCTGTACCAAATTTTGGCGCAGAGTCAGGCGCTTTTGGCATTGCGTTTTTTTGCAGAGATTTTATCGCATTTTGTCTCTTGACAATTGTGGCAAAATCAGACCGCATTTGGGGAGCCAATAAGAAATAATGGCATAGCAAACTTGTCCTGTGACTTGCCGCTATTCCAGAATCCAGTTCGCTCAGGTGTGAATGGAGCCTAAGAGGTCTTAAATGATTTGTTATACATTTTGAAAAAGGCCAAGGCATTGCACATTCATTTCTTCAAAAAAACATTTTTTAAACTTTTAACCTGTTTGCTGCTGTTCCAAGCGAAAACAAAATTACAAAACATCTAAAATGCATGTTATGTGCACTCTGCCATACATCAGGACATCACATAGAGAACTGATTCACACCAACAATGTATTCAATTGGACGAGATAGTCCAGTATAAAATTTGAAGACGCAAACGTAAATTAAGAATGGTTTTTGGATGCCCTCCAGGCAGCCCTGGTCCATTGCATGGCTCTGAGTAACTGGTTTTAAAGGAGTTGTAAAGGCAGATGTTTTTTTTATCTTAATGCATTCTATGCATGTGGATGTAAACCCGAAATGTGTTTTTTTTTTTTTTTTTGTTTGTTTGTTTTTTATATCATACTGTAGAGTATAAGATTTCCTATCATTTGAGCCCAGTCTTGCCACACAGAGTTAATCCATCTCTGAGCAATCCTCTTTTATTGTTCAGTGAGAAAAATCTTGACAAACTGAGAAAAACTTTCCTCCCCCTTGCTGTGAGTGACAGATGATTTACATATCTTGTGCACTAGCCTAAGACGCATTATTTTTTAATTCCCTCCCACTCCTTTCTTCAGCAGCTCTGCAAGGATTGGCTGTTCCACAACTCACCACACCTCAGCATGATTTGGCATGCTGAAGTCATGTGGTTATTTTCCTGTCTTTTCACTGGATGTTAGAGATCATAGCAGAAGTTCAGTGTTAGAAATAAGAGAAAATGCATATTGACAAGGAGTGTAGAGGTGGGCGGGGAGTCTACTGACATCACGACTCCACCCACCGAGCTCAAGACAACAGACCCACCCACAGAATATGCAGTTTTTCGGGTCTAATAACAGACAGAGGGGAGACATTTGACAGGTAAAGATACATGCAGGAGGCGTGTATATCCTTATAGACAACTCATATGGCAGTAGTTTAGAAAGGATGACATTGGGTTTACATCCCAATGAAAAACCTTCTTGTGTGCAGCAGCTTCCTAATGCTTTCCTGAGCCCCATCTAGATCGAGCGATGTTGCACACGAGAGCCTCGGCTGTCCGGGGACTCCCCCTCATTGGCCGCAGTTCCGTGTCTGAATGGACACACACAGCTGTACAAAACCACTACACAGAGCAGGTAAATATGACATGCTTGTTACTTTTATACAAAAAAACAGACTTTAATATAACTTTAACCTAGAGCACTCCCACTGTGTCCCTAATATACGCCTTGCATCCTGTCTTTGGCCCCCTCTCCCCCTGGCACACCCTCTCCCCTCTACGCCTGTCCTTATCCCTCCACCCCCTCTTTGTTCCCTCTCGATTCTCTCTATATACCTTTTTAACATATATAAAACATAATTGTTATAAGGCAGCGGGTTAGGGATCTTTGCAGGCAGCTTGTTAAAGATGTCTGTCATGCAAACATGTTAGGCCCCCTTTTTTCTGGCATTGACCTTTCTTGCCTGAATCTATTGACTTAAAGTGGACCTTCAGTCATTTTTTTTTTTTTTTTCAACTTTCCATCTATTAAATCTTCTGCCCTTGTTGTTTTAACTTTGGATAGTAAAACTTTTTTTCTACCAGTAAATACCTTATACAGCCCACTTCCTGTTTCTTGTCTGGTCATTAGCCCGGGACCATGCATTTGAGAGGTTGCCAGGAAGGGAGGGGGGATGGGTCCTAAAAGGGCCAATGAAAGCTGGAGGTGTGCCTCTGTGTAAATTCAGGAAGAGAACAGGCAGCAGCTTCAGCTGCCCACAGTTAGAATGGTTGCAGCCAGACTCCGTGGAGGGAGATTTCTGAAGCATATTTGGACAGTACAGAGTTACAATATATAAAATATGCAAAGTGGTTAGATAAAAGCTTAAAAATGGCAAAGATGTTTTTATTACAAATTATGTGAACAAACTGCAGTTCCTCTTTACTGTCAGGGGTCAAAAATCTCCTGACTCTTCTGAAAAAGTTGCACAAGTTGATATGATGGTTTCCCTCAGCTGTGTCTGAGCTGCTTTCAACCCATGTCTATTTGTTAAAGTATTTAAAGAAAACAAATGTGTTCATATTTGCATAAAACCAAGACAGTAACTTTCCAGTGTAATTGTATTTGTTCCTCTGGATGTAATTCCTTGATGAAGAAACTGTATCTGCTTCATTAAACATTCTCTGCTTTTTACATGTAATAAAAATAATTTGTGCTTCTCCTACAGGCACCAAGTTTAGATGATAAAGTAGACTTGCACTTCATTGCTTTTGTTGATATACAAGGACATCTGTATGAGCTAGGTAACTTTTTTTTCTGTTTACTTATGTGTATAGTATGTTGTATTGATGACCAGCAACTATGTTGCGATGGGATGAAAAAACACCAGGAGGTTGCAGAGTGTGTGTGTGTGTGTGTGTGTGTGTGTGTATATGTGTATATGTTATGTATATGTTATTTACAGAATGAAAAGTGCGTGTGTGTGTAAAATATATATAATTATCGTATATACAGCGGGTAAAATAAGTATTGAACACGTCACCATTTTTCTAGATGAATCTATTTCTACAGGTGCTATTGATGTTAAATTTCCACCACATGTCAGGCTGCATTCAAACTACAGAGATTATAATCGCAGGCAGATCTGCCGCGAATTGACAGCACCGAGGTGTGAATGACAAAACGTGGAACTCGCATCTGAGATGCCACTCATTTGAATGGCACCTCAAAACACGGTGCGGGTCTGCAGTCGCGGCACACATGTTGCCCCAAGGTAGCTCCTGAACTATTTTTGGGCGACATGCGTCCTGTGATTGCAGCACGTTTTTATCGCGCGCCAATCACGGCAGACCTGCAACGCGATCTGAGGTGTCTTTTAAATGAATGGCATCTCAAACGCGAGTTCCGAGTTTTGTCATTCACACCTCGGCACTGTTGAATCACGGCCAAATCCGCCCACGATTCAAACCACTGTAGTGTGAATGCAGCCCAACAACCCATGCAATCCATACAAACTAAGAAACCAAAACAATTATGTTTTGAAGTTTAAGTTATGTGTAATAAAATGGAATGAGACAAGGAAAAAGTATTGAACACGTGAAGAAATGGAGATACAAAAAGGCATGGAAAGCCAAGAAACAAGCTGAAATCTATCAGTAATTAGAAAGCAATCCTGCCCCTTATCAGTGCAAATTAATATCAGCTTGTTCCGTCTCAACTGATGGCCTATAAAAAGGTGTCTCATTACCAAGGTGTCACACAAGAAACCTCTCATGTTGGGTAAAAGCAAAGGGCAAGACCTTATCAACCTTATTGTTGCAAAGCATACTGATAGCATTGGTTACAGAAGGATTTCTAAACTTCTGAATGTTCCACTAAGCACTGTTGGGGTCATAATCTGGAAGTGGGGAAAAAAACATTATTTCACCATAAACTGGCCAAAACCAGGTGTTCCTCGCAAGATTTCTGACAGAGGAGTGAAAAGAATTATCAGAAGAGTTGTCCAAGAGCCAAGGACCACTTGTGGAGAGCTTCAGAAAGACCTGGAATTAGCAGGTACAATTGTTTCAAAGAAAACAATAAGTAATAAACTCAACCGCCATGGCCTGTATGCACACTCATGTAAGACTCCATGGCTGAAGAAAAATCATGTTGAAGCTCATTTAAAGTTTGCTGCACAACATTTAGACAGGCCTGTGAAATACTGGGAGAATATAGTCTGGTCAGTTGAGACCAAAATTGAACTCTTTGGATGCCATAATACACACCATGTTTGGAGGTCAAATGGCACTGCACATCACCCCAAAAATACCATACCAACAGTGAAGTTTGGAACGTCATAGTGTGGGGCTGTTTTTCAGCATACAGTACTGGCAAACTTCATTTCATTGAAGGAAGAATGAATGAAAAAATGTACCAAGACATTCTTGATAAAAAAATCTGCTACCATCTACCAAGGTGATGAAAGATGATGAAGCTGAAACGAGGGCCGACATTTCAGCAAGACAATGATCCCAAACACAAAGCCAAGGAAACTCTTAATTGGTTTCAAAGAGAGAAAATAAAGCTGCTAGAATGGCCAAGCCAATCACCTGACTTCAATCCTATAGAAAATCTGTGGAAAGAACTAAAGATCAGAGTTCATAGAAGAGGCCTACGGAACCCTCAAGATTTGAAGACTGTGTGGAATAATGGACCAAAATCACACCTGAGCAAGGCATTCAACTAGTTTCTCCATACAGGAGGCATCTTGAAGCTCATTACCCACTAAGAATTTTGTACAAAGTATTAAATGTCAGTTAGCGTGTTCAGTACTTTTTCTGTGTCATTCAATTTTATTACACATAACTTAATTTCTAAACGTATTTGTTTTGGTTTCTGTGTATGTATAGCATGGGTTACTGACATGTCAAATAGCATCTTTAGAAATATATTTAACTAGAAAAATGGTGACGTTG
The DNA here is from genome assembly GCF_042186555.1 of Aquarana catesbeiana. Lineage (NCBI taxonomy): Eukaryota > Metazoa > Chordata > Amphibia > Anura > Ranidae > Aquarana > Aquarana catesbeiana. The sequence continues at coordinate 239,299,149 of NC_133325.1, forward strand.
TATATAAAAATATATATACAAAATTTTTATATATATATTCTATTATATTATATTATATATTTTTTTTTCTTTTTTCAGCATTTTGGATTATTGAGAACAGAGCAGTTTTTCAGGCAGTATAGCTCTTCATTGAATGGATTTTATTTCCCGTGAGCACAAGTGGCCTAATGGTTACCTTTTATAAATGAGCCATTTGTGTTAAAATGGAGACCCTGACCTGATTTTAAGGACCTCATTGTTTCAGCACAGGTGGTTCAGCTAGAATGCAATGATTAAATCAGGAGCTGAAATAAGAAATTGGATAGTGTCAGCATTATTTAGGACACTGGCAGGGTGTTCACGAAAGAGATGTTGACTTGGGCTGTTATAAGTCTTTGGCTGTTTTAGAGACTTGATTTAAACCAAACTAGCCCACAAATGTGTGTTTTAAATCCAATTAAAATGAGCAAACATATATAGCCAATTATATAGTTTTTCAACCAGTTGTCTTATCCACAACCTCCTTTTAAAGTACACCAAATTCTGATAGAGGGAACTTGTAACCATATTGGTGCATATGTAACAAGAACTAGGGTACAGCCTGTGATATTTTTTATTTATTTGCACCAACATCAAAATTTTCGGCAAATGCTTTCAGGGTGTGTCCCATTCTTCAAGAACCATGCAGTACTGTCCCAAGCTTGTTCTGATAAGGTGGATGTTGGTGCAAATAAGAAAACTATCATGGTCAGGACTCAAATGCTCTTGATAGAGGAGGAACATATAAGACATAACAATACAATATGCTGCACTGTGTGTAGACCTTTAAAAAAAAAAATTGATCAAAAATTATAAACATATAATGAACATATATAACATGCCACGATACTCTTAACATGCATTTTTTTTTTTAACAAATGAAGCCAACGAATAAAGTGCTTATATGTGCCAAAAATTATTTTCAAGCTAATAAGTGTTCCTATATAGACAGTCCAAATCCATTAAACTAACAAGTGCTTCAGTGCACGGACAATGTCTAAAAAAACTTCCTTTTTATCTTCACACAATTCCCCCTGAGGAAGTCACTTGACCCTGTGACGTAACTCCTAGGGGAGGGGAAGATGGTATGAAGAGACGCTGAGACATACTTTGGAGCAGCAGGGAGTTGTTGCAGTGCCGTGGATTTTATCTAATATACGCTCTATACAGCTTGTGCACTGGAGCACCCATTAAATATGAGTGTGATTTATGCATTTTAATAAAACGTATGGTTTTAAAGATCTAAGCACTATTTGGAGCTCCTCTTTTTCATATGTACACTGAGCAACAGCTGACACTGACAGGATGGGAGGGAGGAAGACGTGCTCTATTAGTCCGGGGAGACTAAAAAGCCATTTTTGTGACCTCACATTTAAGTTTGGACATCACCTGAGGTGAGCACACATCTAATGGGGGGGAGCACTGATGTGAAATATCACTAGCACATTTGAGATTGTGTGAAGATACAAGGAAATTTTTTTAGCCATTATCCATGCACTGAAGCACTTGTTCGTTTAATGGATTTGGACTGTATATATAGGAACACTTATTAGCTTGGAAATAATTTTTGGCATTTATATTAGCACTTTATTCGTTCACTTGGGGACAATTGGGAAAAATATGTACGTTAAGAGTATGCATGTTATACATGTTCGTTTCTAATTTTTGATCATTGTTTTTTTTAAAGGTCTACACACAGCGCAGCATCATTTGTTTATGTTTTGCACATTTATATTGGAAGTGTGTCTAATGCTGCCAGCTAGGTCTTATATATATCGGCTTATGTATAGCTGTTCGCAAGCTTTTATCTGATTGACCCTATTTTATGTCTTATATGTTCTATCATGCATTTTTTTTTTAAACACTTTTACTTCTGTAATTTCTTGTACAATATACTGTGTGTATATTCTATCAGTATGAAGTGCCAGAGCTTGAAAAAGTACTGGTGAAAGCTTCAATGGATCCCCTGATTTGAGGTCCATCTATTCAGTAATAGAATATTTTGTATTGGTTGAAGCCAAGCTGCTCTTTGATGTTTCCAGTATGCTATGTATAAAGTCTTGCAAATTTATATGTGACCACACCTTTTATATGTGAATCAAATTCATTTTGTTTTTGTCTTCAATCCATTTATAAAATACATAAATTTAAAGTGTTCCTAAACTCGCAACAGTAAAATCAGTCTGTATATGCAGTAAGGCATTATGACATCCATTATAGTATCCAATAAAGCGTCCTCTGTAAACAAACATTAAATCTTTATCCATGGGGCTCACACCCTTTGTGTGACCACCACCAATGCACTCTATCAACTCACCAGAGTTAACAATTAAGCTGGCGCCTATTAAACACTATAGCACAGGATTAGCTCATCAGCCACCACAGGATTCCATATATTTATCCGTGAGCTTGCAGTCTGTGTAGTGCAGCTGGGGCCAGCACAGCTTAAAGCGGAGGTCTGCCCAAAAAAAATTAAAAGCCCAACAGCTGCACATACTACAGCTGCTGGCTTTTAATAATAGGACACTTACAGTACCTGTCCTGGAGTTCAGCGTTGTCGGCACCACAGCTGATGTTTCCATCAGCTGTCAGGTGCTTCTGCCGCCATTGCTGGTAAGGGTACCCGGCAGTGTAGCCTTTCGGCTTCACGCCGGAAACCCTACTGCGCTTCGGCTTCACGCCGGGAACTCTACTGCGCATGCAGGCCCGCTTCTCTCTCCTACTGGCCTGGCGACAGGGGAGGGAGGAGCCCCAGCCGTGACGTCAATAGCCGCGGCTGAGGCTCCTGGAAGTGGGAAAGGATACCTGTCAAAGGCGGGTATCCTGTCTGCCCCCGAAAGGTGCCAAATGTGGCACCGGAGGGGGGAGAGGGATCTGATGAGCAGAAGTTCCACTTTTGGGTGGAACTCCGCTTTAAAGCAAATGATGTCATGCAGCCCAGGAGTCTTCAGGAGGGAAGGAGGGGAAGAGTGTTTTTTTTTTTTTTTTTTTTTTTTTTTTTTTTTTCTCAGCTAAGCTCTCATGCCTGCATGCTTCTGCTAAGGGCAGATTGATTTCAGGAAGTAAATGCTACATGAATCATTTGCCCTTTGCCAGAAATGCTAGGGAGTTGATTTTCAAAGTGATTTCTCAACAAAATAAAGCATAGAGACGATGGATGGGATGGTTTGCTTTGAATATTACAAATATATTTAACAGCTTTTTTAGGCTTGCAGTGCTGAGATGCAGTGCAGATCCGCTTTAAGCCGTGCTGGCCTCGACAGCACTACACAGACTGCAAACTAAGGGATAAATATTTGGAATCTTGTGGTGGCTGATGAGCTGATCCTGTGCTATAGTATTTAATAAGCGGCAGCTTTATCATTAACTCTGGTGAGTTGCTAGAGTGCAAAGGTGACGGTCACACAAAGGGTATGAGCACCATGGAGGAAGATTTATGTTTACAGAGGAAGATTGATGCACTTTATTTAACTGAACTGGACCACAGAGCAATGGAAGAAGGTGACCTGGTCTGATGAATCATATTTTCTTTTACGTCATGTGAATGACTGGTTGCATGTGTGCCACCTAGCTGGGTAAGAGATGGTACCAGGATGCTTTATAAGAAGGCAAGCCAGGAGAGGCAGTAGTCTCTCTCCCACCTGGCAACATATAGGGTTTTGCTACCACTCTCCCTATATGAGTAGGTTTTTTTCTTTTCCACTTTAACCTCAGAGTGGGCCTCTCTACCCCTGTGTGGCACTATACAGAGAGGCCCTTTTTATATAGGCTTGTATGCTGATATTTGATGTTTGCTTGCAGTCTAAGATTTCACATCTTTAGGAAAATGCAAATGTTGCATCTTGCAGCTAAGATATAAAGGTGCTGTGTCGTATCTGAACAGAATTTCAGCTGCTTTCAGGTTACCACACAGAACACACACGTGATTTCATGTGACAACCCATTTAAGAGCATGTATTTAGCATTCTATTTCAAATAACCATATTGTAGTCTTTTATCCACTGGTGTCAGCAAGGTTATCCAAGAAGGGAACATGACAATAGGAGTTAACAGCTGTCTGATTTTATTTTATAGATGGGTCTAAGCCTTTTCCAGTAAACCATGGACAGACCTGTGAAGATTCATTCTTAGAAGTAAGAACACCATGTTACTTAAAAGTTCTGTACGAAAAAAAATTGGCTTCTGTAGTTTGATTCTTTGTCTAACACCAAGACATCTGTAGCAATGGGTAGATGTTTCCCTCCAAAGTTAAAAAGGTCATGGAAAAATATAAAAGCCTAAATGCAGAAAATGGCAATAACATATGTAAAATAGTGAGCAGAATGTTGACCTTACTCCATGACCAATTCATGTTGCTTTCCTCTCCCCCTCTAATTCTCCCCCAAAGTTACCATGTTTGCTGTAATCTATAGCATCCCCACAGACATCTGTTTTGCCACTTCATCTAAATTCTGATTGATAGGTGTCACTTTAGTGTGGAAACCGGTTCATTTTTGTTCATGTGCAATGAAACGGTTATTTAATCTTGCTCATGGAAAGGAGCAAGTGAACCCTGGTCCCAAGGAATCTTCCATTCTGTTCAATGTGGCACTTCCTTGCTCCTTACTTTGCTCACTTATTGCTCGAGGAGTTCAAACTGCTCATATTACTTGTTTAAGTCATGCTGTTTATGGTATGCTTTACTTACAGTATTACTGTTTATCAACTTTATTTCTCAATTTATGACTAATATTTGGAAAATTAAAGTGAGGCATATAGGCTTTGTATACACTGGGCTTATCTATAACCCCCAAACATTCTATTTATTTTATTTTTTTAGCACAGACCCTAGGGAATTCGTGATTGTTGCACTTTTTTATGTCACACGGTATTTGCACAGCTGTTTTTCAAACGCAATTTAAAAAAAAAAAAGCTTTATTGAATAAAAAAAGAGAGATATACCCCATTTTTTTTTTTTGTAAAATATTAAAGCTGCTGTTATGCCGAGTAAATAGATACCTAACATTTCTCACTTTAAAATTGCACACGCTCATGGAATGGCTACAAACTATGATACTTTTTTTACAGGTTTACCTGTTTAGAGTTAGAGGAGCTCTAGCGCTCAGCGATACCTCAGATGTGTGGTGCGAACACAGTTTACATATGTGTGCACGACTTGTGTATCCGCTTCTGGGCGTGAGCACGGAGGGCTGGGAGTGCTTTAATTTTTTTTTTTTCTTATTTATTTTTTTTACTCACTTTTTCATTACAAGGAATGTAAACATCCCTTGTAATGTAAACCAGGATGACAGGTCCTCCTTTTTCTCCTTTTACCTTTTTTAAAAGCAAAAGATACCAAAGAAAAGAAAAGTGATCTTTTGCTTAAAGAAAGGGAAAAAAGTTTTGTTTACTTCCGTCCTAGACCGGTAGTGACGTCCTGAAGTCACTCTGGTCCTCCAAAGCCATAGAGGTGATCAGAGATGATCTGGTCTCTTCATCTCTCTGATCAGCCAGCTGAACCGTCATCTCATTTCTCGCGCACGCTGGTAAAAACAGCCCAAGCAACACCGGCAAGTGGGGAGGGGGGTTGACGTCCCCTCTCGCTGCTTCTGAAAGCAATCCAGCAGCTAATGAGTCCCGGGGACCGCTTTCATGAGAAGGCCAGCTGAAAAGAAAAAAAAAATACCAGGTTATGGCTGATAGCTTCAGCCATAATCCCAGTGAACCACTTGCAAACCGCAACGTATTGTGGTCTGCAAGTGGTTAAAAACAACACTTTTACATGCATTTGGCATTCAGCCCCTGGTCACACCGGTGCGATTTGTCATGTGATTTGACAGTTTCAAATCTTATGACAAGTCACACCCTATTGTCCACATTGGAAGCGGTCAAATCGGTGTGACTTCCTGCAGTACTTTTTGCACGTTCAGGTGCGACTTGCATAGACATCCGTGCATGAAGTCGCACAGATGTCTTCCAAGTCATACCTGAGGTAGAAATCAAATGCTACTTTGAAATCGTGCTACTTCGAGTGAAGTAGCATGATTTAAATGATGCAACTGCTGTACAGTTTATTGCTACTGTAAAATACCATAGGTTCAATATTTTTATATAATTAAACCTTCTCATCTAAACAAAAGTTTTTAATGGGCTCAGAGCAGCCCTGATACTCCACTTCTCAGGTCCCCCGCTAGCACTTTTGGCTCCTCAACAACCATTTAAAGAGGAGTTCCGCCCACCCCTTTAAAAATCAGCAGCTTCTCATACTGCAGCTGCTGACTTTTAACATTAGGACACTTACCTGTCCTGGTATCCAATGATGTTGGCATCGCAGCCGATGTTTACATCGGCTGGTCATGTGCTGCCAATGCCATTGCTGGTAAGGGAACCCGCCAGTGTAGCCTTTTGGCTTCACAGCTGGGCCCCTACTGGCATGCATCCTGTGCTCTCACGGGCCCGGCAGAAGAGGGGGAGAAGGAGGGGGCCAAACTGCTGACGTACTTCGCCGTGCGTTGAATGAAAAATGTAAAAACCCCACTGAATCCACTGCACTAGTAATTAAATTAATGAACCATGGCTGGTGCGTCTAATAGATGGGATACCTCCTGTAATACCAATAGTTATGTGGAACTACAAAATGTTAAGACAAAGATGTCTCAAGAATGGTAAATAATCAGAGGGTCAGCTTCAGTCTATGGTACAAATATATATAAGACTTTATTGATGAAAAAAGATTAAAAGCGTGAGGTTCATCAGAGGTGACACAACTTAGTGCCTCAACAACGGTGAACCACACTCTCACAATGTCAAAAAACAATCAACTGAAACACAAAAGGATATAAAATCAGTAAAAACCACTGTGCTCGAATCACCTCCCCACACACTCCACAGACCCTCCACAGATTCCCTGACTCACACATGTGGGATATTAAATAGATGTTATGTGTTTGAAAAATATTCATTCAGGATAACTCATTGCTGTCCAGTAATGTGGTTTCAAAATAAATACTTGATAAACATATCATACAGAGCTAGTATTCCCATATAGCCATGAGTTGGCCACTAATATCTTGTGCACGGATCCTAATAGAATTATTTTACTCCCTGCATTGATCAGTGCAGATCAAATATTTGAATGGAATGACAGCCCCACAGTCAGTCCCAATATTTTTGGGCGTGCTCCAACTTGCAGCTGAAAAGGATTTTAACCCTGTATATTGTTATGTAGCTACATGATATCATGGAAGACAAGTCTTATAAGAATATAAGATTCCAGTCGTTTCCTTTTATCCTGGCACAAAGAGGTTGATCGTCTGCTCAAAGTGTAGGCAATGGTGAATCGCAAACAATATAGCAGAGCTGTATATTTATATGTACACTTCGCCGTGGCCCGATCTCAAGGAAGTGGGGAATGGTACCTGTAAATAACAGGTACCCGCTCCTCCCTCCCCCCAGAAAGGTGCCAAATGTGGCACCAGAGGGGGGGAGGAGTCAAAAAAGCGGAATTTAATTTACAGGGATTTCCTCTTCCTGTTGTGACTATGGAAAAGGAAGTGATGTCAAATCTCCCCAATGGGGAACAGATGTCAAAAAACTTACTGGGGTTATAAACCTCCCTTACTCTATCCTAAATGGGGAGAAAAATATATTTTGCTTATAGTTCTACTTTGAAATTGGCACCATTTAAAACTTTGCTGAAACTGAGAACTGGTATCTCACTGCCATTATAAACAGCAGCTGAGACTGAAACTATAACATTCCTTTTAATGGCTTCCAGCAGACCAAAGGTTTTGTGATAGAACTGTAATTACAGAATTCCTAAAGCTTTTTTGTGTTTAGTTACTTCATCCATGTAATGTCACCTCAGGCTGTACAATGAGAACAGATAAACCTTTGCCAGCAATGCACTATTGGCTCACAAATTATAGGAGATGAAAAGACTATAAAGTCAATCATCCCCATTGAAACAATCTGTCCATGAGCTGAAAAAGCTTCTTTTTAAATGTTTTTTTTTTTTTTTGTTTTTTTTCTAAAGACGTTTGAACTCTGCAGAGAATAGGCACTCCTGTTGATATTTTATGAACCACGGATGTATATTTTTATCAAGTGACTAATACTGCAGTACAGTATGTTTAACTCCTTTTAATATTAAATGTATGTTCTGATATTTTTTCTGTCCTTGCTCTGCCCTTTAGGATGCTATTGAAGTTTGTAGAAAGTTTATGCAACGTGATCCAGATGAACTGAGGTTTACTTTGGTGGCTTTCTCTAAAGCATGATGAAGCTTGGACCATTAAACTGCCCAATAGCACTTGAAAAGAAAGCCACGTGACAAGTTTTTTTTTTTTTTTTTTTTTAATATTCATTCTGTGCAAATGCAATTTCTCAATATTATTATTAATAAACATTTGCCAAGTCTTGACACTCTGTGGTGAATTCCTATTACTCTTTAGTTCTCTTTCAGCTAAGCTGTATGTGAGATTTTATGGGATGATGCCAATAAACCTGCCAAGTGAACTGGTCAATATATAGAATGCTAAAAAGGGGGCAAAATGAGGGGTGTGCATTTTTTTTCCATCTGTTAAGGTTTTGATGTATTCCAAGTGTGTAGTTTAGCCTGTCAGTTTAATAAAGCAATGGCACGACCTAGAATGGTTGTCGTAGCTTATTTTTCTCCAATTGCAGAACACCTCATTTCAGTGTCTACCTCCTTTCTCCATTGTAGCATTATGTCTTCAGTACTGTAAGTTTGTCATATTTTATCAGTTTTGCCACAATCGGGCTTGCTTAGTAAAGCAACACAAAGAGCTGAAATAATGTTCAAAGTACATAACCATAGCAACCTTTCAATTTACTGACATCATAGCAGTTGGTTACTCTTTGATTTTCCCAGAGGGCCCGCATATAGGTACACCATGTAGGTTAATGAATTCAAGATCTTTTAAACACTGCAGACTTATAACAAAGAGTTGCCAAACCTTATACCTTTTGAAGACAGGAAAAGACCCGGATTATTGAAATGTTAGCCCTGTTAATGTGCTTAGTTTCTGCTGTTTACCTGTTGTGAGGTGCAACTTACCTTGTTTTGGCTGTTTGGTGCTCAGCATATGTTCCTATTCTGTATGCTCTTTTAAATTACCATTTATTAAAGGTGCAGATTTAAAATTCAGTAGAGTTGTGCAGTGATTGTTTCCTTTGGGTGTTCCACAGTGCAAAGCATGTGTTAGAATTATATACTTATCATTTTTTACGAGTCTTCAAGTGATTGTAAACAATCACCTTGTAAAACAATCCATAACGTTTAAAATAGAAATGAAAGGCAAAACATTTTTGTATAGCTATAAAAAAACAAACAAACAAAAAAAATACTTTTTTTCTTTTTTTTTTTTTTTTTTTTTTTTTTATAAATGATCACATTTTCTCTGTCCTCAGCTGCATAAGAGCTGAGGGGAAGAAAAGCAGCAGCACACTGAGCTTACCAGTAAGTGGCCATGTAGCGGGGGGGGGTGTCAGGACAAGTCTGGTCATTGCAGGAGAGCACACGGAGTTCCCAGCACAACAGTGGGCTCTCCTGCTTAGTGTGGTCGGTTTTTAATAGGTAAGCAAGGGTTACTAGCAGGAACACCAGGGATTTCGCATAAAGGAAGCAATACAAAGAGAACAGGATACTTTCTCATACAAGTACATGGTACAGCAGGCACATATCAGGAATATGAAGTGTTGGGGTAACAAACGCTTTAAGTGTGGTAATGCATAGTCTATTGTCTCCAGTGTAATAATATTTGGTCAAGTTACTACCCCATGCTTGATAGATATTCTGCCTTTTTATATGTGAATATTATTATACAGGATTTATATAGCACCAACAGTTTATACAGCACTTTACAATCTAAAGGGAGACAGTACAATTACAATACAGTTCAATACAGAAAACATAGGAGGGTCCTGCTCATAGAGCTTGTAATCTAAACAGGAGGGGGGAGGTGGTACAAAAGGAAATAGCTGCATGTGATGATCTGATGGAGGTGATTCAAGTACAGTTCTTAGTTCGAGGTTGGGAGTAGGCTTCCCTGAAAAGTGGAAAAAAAAATTGGAAAAGTTTCAAGGATTGCCTAAAGGTGGACAGGGTAGAAGCTAACCAGACATACTGGGGCAGGGAGTTCCAGAGGATGGGAGATGCTCTGGAGAGGTCCTGGAGGTGAGCATTGGCGGAGGTAACAAGGGAGCTAGGGAGCATGGTCCATCTCTACTAGGGTCACTTTGAGAGTATGAATCTATTACTTTTTTGTTACTAATCATTTGAAGCAAGTGTATATTGTACACTGGCATGCAACATCTGTTTTATGTCTTTCCTGGTTGGTTGTGTATTGTGTGAAAGTTGTACTATAACAGTACACAGTACTGCACAGGTTCATCTATCCAAAAGAAAATGTCCATGGTCATACAAATATGGGAATATCTAGTAATATAAAGTTGAGTTCTGGTGCTTCTACAAAATCATTTAAAGTGCTACTAAACCCACAACAGTAAAATCAGTGTGTATATGCAGCAAAGCATGCTTGTTATACTCACTGTGGAACTTAAGGGGTTAATCATATGCATTGTGAAAAAAAAAAAAGGCTGTTTTATCCTGTATGCACAGATCCTCCCCCCCTGCACTGTCTGTATGGGGAAGGCCATCTAACACAGGCAGGGTAGCCAACCTGCACATGCTCAGTTGTCTTTTTATGCTGGAGAGAAGTTACTTGTTGATCAAAGCTAGCCAGGTCACGTGATATTGACATCACACATGTGGGCGTGTATACAGGCTGTAGTGGAAAGGACATCTCCTGCCTGAGCTCTCAGCACTGGAGAAACTCTGCAATTTATCATGTAACTGTTATATACAGATCATCCAAAAAGGTATATAGTGGCAGTATTTTAATGTAAAAAGATGATTTATAAGCTGGTGGAGGGGGGGTGGGGAGGGGGCGGATGAACTATTTTCATATTGCTGGGTTTAGTAACACTTTAAGTAAACCGGTCACAAACCTGGGCATTTGATGGGGGGGAGACACATTGAGGTTGATGTACTAAAACTGGAATACAGTACTCATTTTCTGGTGCAGCTGTGCATGGTAGCCAATCGTTTCTAACTTCAGCTTGTTCAATTAAGCTTTGATAATAAGCCCATTCACATCGGGCCGATTTTGACATGTCAAATTGCATGGCAAATTGGAGCCTGTGGCCAGCAATGACACCGTCCGAATCGGTGTGATGCCGACTTTGCGGCGCCGCATTGATTCCCAAAAGTAGTTCCTGCAATACTTTTGGTGATTTCGCACAGATGTCTTTCAAATCGCCCCGAAACTCACACTGAAATGCGGGTTTGCAACTGTGCGAGTGCAGCTGAACTCACATGATTTCAACCCCCCCCCCCCCCCCCCCCTCGTGTGAACAAGGGCTGAAACCTGGAAGTTAATTGGTTTCTAAACAGAGCTGCACCAGATTTTGCACTTTCCAGTTTCATTAAAACAACCCCTCAATCTGAGATTAAAGGGTAACTCCACTTTAAAATTATATATACACACACACACAGTATAACCTTGGATTGCGAGCATAATTTGTTCCAGAAATATGCTTGCAATTCAAAGCACTTGAGTATCAAGCGAATTTCCCCATAAGAAATAATGGAAACTCAGATGATTTGTTCCACAACCATTTATTCATAGGACATTGCTATAATATTTTTATATAGACTATAAACAATGTGATTGGTTGTGTAACCAAAAAATGTTCATCCACAAATTGAAGCCTCTACAAGGGGATTAGAAGCAAAATCCAGCAGGAGCTACAGAGTGTAAAAGAGAAGAAAGGCACTTCCAAGTGTAGCAATATGGTTACATTTAATGAAGGTACAACATTTAGCAACTCACATGATTAAACAGGCACATCTAAGTATGCAGGCATCCGGGGTAAAGCTGTCCACATAGATCGTCCTCCACACCGCCGGATCTCACCGCTGTCCGTCTGCAATCATGATCGGGAAGACTACCCTGAAAGCGAGGCTTGAAGTGCTCGTGGAGCACAGCATGGAAGGGATGACATTGATGGGAGTGCGGAGGATGGTCTATGTGGACAGCTTTATCCCAAATGCCTGCATACTTAGATGTGCCTGTTTTAATCACCAATCATGTGAGTTGCTAAATATAACCATATTGCTACACTTGGAGGTGCCTCTCTTCTCTTTTATACTCAGCTGTGACATGACACTACTTGTATATCAAGACATCGCTTGTATATCAAGTCAAAATTTAATTTTGCTTGTCTTGCAAAACACTCTCAAACCAAGGTTTTACTCTGTGTGTGTGTGTGTGTGTGTGTGTGTGTATATATATATATATATATATACACACAATTGCAACAGAAGTTATATTGTAATTGAATGTTATTACAAATTACCTTTTCATTTTCAATCTGCAGCTCCTGTAATTTTTTGTAAAATGCAATATGGCTACCTGGAGGTGTTCGGTACACAGAATGTGTACAGTGCGCCCCCCCCAAAAACATAATTTCCTGCTTGTGTGATTGGCTTACTGATTTTCCGAGAAGTCTACACAAAAATATAAGTCTGATTTTTGGCATCCCCTGCAACAAAAATTTAGTTTTGGTAAGATACTCCCAATAGGAAAATATGTCTAAAGGGATGCAGACCCTGCAATTTTCCTCATTAGGGGGCTGATTCTGCAGCAGCTGCTTGATAATTATGAAACCACTCCCATTAGACTCACTCAGCCCACATACCCAGAGGAACAAACAGGGATTTCTTCAGAATAACAAAAGGTAAGAATATGCAACAAAGTGTGTTAAAATCCTTGTAATGTGCATAGATCACCCAGAGGGGAATGTTTTTTCCCCCTCAACAAAAGTGCAGTTACGCGTTAAGTGAAAACACTGCATGTCAAAATAATGCATAGAACCAAATATGATCTAGGCAGCTGAATGTATATGCTTATGTATATGTAAATGTACTGCAAGGTTGAGTTTGAGCCTCTCAAATAACCAGTAAAATTACTTTGAGTTGATTCAATTCAAAAAATGCTGCAACTGTGCTAAAGTAAAAAAAAAAAAAAATGTTATTCATATTTGATATTACTCCCACAATCCCTTGTATCCAAATCAAGCTGAGATTTATTGGAAGGCAATAGAACCTGTGAGTTTTTAACCTTTTTCTGTCCCTTGTGGCATTCCAATATCCTTTTCTCCTGATGGTTCCTGGACTCACCTGCTTTCCCTGGGAGCACAGAACCACATAAAAATGACCAAGATGGAGAGTGGAGGGAATTGGTAAATGTCAATTTTCAAATCTCCCCTCTGAACAATGAACTTTAAAGCAGTTCGTTTTAAGCGCTACTGCTTCTCTCAAACCCTGGCAATTGTGGGTGGCTAAAGAACAAATTGGGGACTCTATCTCAGATTTGCTTGGTCTCAGTAGAAAGGAGGCAACAGGGGTCTAGTGGGTCTAGTAGACCCCTAATGTCATTAGAAGGAGTAGCTATCACACCATATAGTGGGGCTTATAAGGCTCCTTATGACAATAATAAAGCTAAAGCAGTATTAAACCCAAAAACAAGAATGCATTAAATTGCAGCTGACCAATTCTTAGATGCAGTGGCAACATTTAGTTTTTATTTGTTGGGCTTTTTTTCCTTATGCTTATACTTCCATATGGCGATCTGCCCAGTAAGTCTTATTTTTACATCATCATTTTGCAGACCAAGCTGTTCAGACAAAGTAGCAGTTAGACATTTAAAGTAATTCTAAAAGTTATTAACAACAAAAAATGTTCTACCTAAACCATTGCACAGAGCAGCCCTGATCCTTTCCCTTTGGATCTCCTGCCATAAAACGCCAGTTGCCACAGTATGTGTGAGATTAGGATATGAGACTCTTTTCTTCTGAATTAAAGGATTGTGCCAGAATGGATTGTACAGGCTCCTCCACCCAATATTCTCCTCACAGTATGTGTGCATTCGCCCTAAAGGTTTTTAAAGTGTTGCCTCTGGACACTTTTTGGTTAATTGTTTTTTTTTTTTTGTCATTTCACCCACAATTTTGAAGTTTGATATATTTGACACATTTATTTGATACAGTCTCCTTGTTTATGTTTAGCTAAAATTGACGATTTATATTGTTTTTGTATTTCTGAAAACAGAGTTTGATAATCATAAGAAAGAGGTCACTGCTAAAGAAAAAAAATGGGCAGCTTGCGCTAGATAAATATACAGTACCCAAACGGATGAGAAAAATAGTGCAGCGCCTCCAAAACACAATATTACAAGCTTGAAGTCTAATGTGCAAATAAACATCCGCAATACTCAAAAATAATTTTAAAAAATCGGTGTACGAGTGCAATTACAATTGCAAGCATGGAAGACATCAACATGTAGGTCCTGTCCCAGCGCATTTCATGTGAATGCACATCTTCAGGGAATGCTAATAATTACACTACACTATATGTAGTCCCCTGCTTGTAGCTACGTGGCGTGAGGTTTTGTTTTTTTTTTTTTTTTGTTTGTTTTTTTTTACCACATGTGAGGGATCATGCTTTTATGTTGGTGAGTGCATTTTAGTTCTGTTGCTAACAGGTAGTGGAGAGGATTTCCATTAGTTGGTGGAACACACTTTCCCTGCGGTGAGATTTATCACATATTTGGACGTTTTTTCGCTTTGGATTTTATATGCATTAATTATTATGTATGTATTATTACATTTTGAGTATTGTGGATGTTTTTTGCACATTGTTTTAAGCTTGTAATCTGTTTTGCAGGCGCTGCACTATTTTTCTTATCAATAGATTTGACAAACATTTGCACAAATACTTACTGTGATTCAGTGTTGAACAATAAAACCTGAAGACTTCACAGGGGTACTTACTTTCTATTGGCACTGTAATACTGTATAAATAAAACAAGAGTATAACACCCAACAACAATAAACCTAAAGAGCTGCAAAGCAATAAAATAGCATGGGGAAAAATAGACGATATAAAAAAAAAAAAAAAAGAATTAGCTCTTAAGAATTTCTAGGTTCAATGACTTTGAAAGGACATAATCATGAATACCATTAAATCTGATGTAAATTGACTTTCTTTGTGTTAACATTGCATTAGAACAATAATGGCAATTATGAAGCTGGTAATGCTACTTTGACATAATGTACCATAATCGTTTTCTGATTTGCTCTTTAGGCCCCTTTCACACTTGTGTGACTTCGATTTTGGCAAGACAGTCATATGACTGTGGATCGACTTTGCCCTGCGACTTGAAGTCCGACTTCAAAGAACAGGGATACGACTTTGATCCCCGACATTACCAGGCACTGTCTTGCATGAATCTTGAGGGGGAACTCCACGCACAATCTAGAAAAAAAATGGCATGGGTTCCCCCTTCAAGAGCATACTAGGCCCTTTGGTCTGGCATGGATTTTAAGAGGAACCCCCACACTGAAAAAACTGCGTGGGGGTCCCAGACCCTTACCAGAACAGCCCAGCAGTTCAAGAAAAGGTGTGAGGACGAGCAAGCACCCACCCCCCCAAACCGTACCAGGCCGCATGCCCTCAACATGGGGGGTGCGTGCATTGGGGCAGCACCTTGTCCCCATGTTGATGGGGATTAGGGTCTCTTCCCGACAACCCCGGCCATTAGTTGTCGGAATCTGGAAGCTCCCTTTAACAAGGGGGCCCCCAGATCCCGGCCCCCCACCCTATGTCAATGAGTATGGGGTACATTGTACCCCTACCCATTCACCTAAAAAAAAAAAAAAAAAAAAAAAAAGTGTCAAAAATAAAACGCAGTACACAGGTTTTTAAAGTAATTTATAAGGCAGCTCCAGGGTCTCTTCTCTTCCCTTCTTCTCCCCTCTCCGGCTCTTTTGCCTCCTCCACTGGTGTCTTTTGCCTCTCCCGGTTCTTCTCCCCTCTCCGCTGATGTCTTCTAGTCCTCTCCGGTTCTTCTCCCTCTGTCTGCTGTCTTCTGCCTCTGCCCAGTCTTGGGAACCCATGCAGTTTTTTTTTTTATTTGTCGTGGCGTTCCCTTTCAAGATCATCAGAGCACAAGTCGCTTGCCAAAGTCGGATCAGTTAAGACTGCGATCCGACTTCAGTGATATTCAATGGGCTGAAGTAGGATCAAAGTCGGACCAAAGTCATGCAGGGACTACTTTGAAGTCGTACTAATATGAATGGTAGTCATTGGAAATCATGGAACTACGTCATATGACTTTGCAGTCTCAAATCGTAGGACAAGTCGTACGAAGTGTGAAAGGGGCCTTAAAGGGGACCGGTTCTGAAATATGAATGCTGTCATTGCTGACCACCTTCTGAAAAGTCTATTTATCTGCCATTGTCTGGTCAATACTCCTGACCTACAGACCCCCCCAAAAAAAAAACACTACTTCTGTAAAGATGCGGAATTATGTATTTCAATAACTGTGCAGGTGTAGAGAAAAGATATTTTTGACTGTCTCTGGTTTTCACATGTTGCATGCTTTTCACTACTATGGAACTTGAAATGTTCCTTAATAAAACCAGACAACTTGTATTTTTAGGAAAGGTAGTTAAACCCATACTTACATGATAGTCCGAGTTTTAAAGTAAAATGTTAGTAAAGATTATAGTGTTTGAAGAGGTTCTCCTTCCTGGAGAGAAAGCTGTAGCTGAACTGCAGAGCAAGATAGTCCTTGCTTCTGTTCCATTTATTTTGTCTATGGAAAATACAGGTGACTAGTCCTTTTCCCTCTGCTTGCCGTTATTTTTTTTGCCTAGTCTCCACAGATTAAGTCCTCTTTAAAGTGAAACTCCAGGCATAAAAAAGTGTCTAACTATGTTACTCAATGATTGCTAGTGGAGGGCCTGTGGGATGCTGAGAGCAAGTGGTTTAGTACATCTGGCACATGACATCAGTTACCTCACTAAAGACAGCCAGGTTTTATGCTTTATGTCTCAGTTGTGCTATGCACAATTCAGGGAGACCTAAACCAGGTTTCCCTTTTACAAAGAATTCATATAGACTGCATTCAGGTGCCCTGGATCACCTATGAGTATGCTCTAGTGTGAGGTTGGCCTGAGGCCTGGCTGATGGCTAAGGCAGAAACAACAGCCAAGAAAATTCTGAGTGCAATAGTTTGCAGATATGGAGCTCCTGAAACTATTGAGTGTGACAGAGGAACCCACTTTACTGGAGAAGTGATGAAAGAGGTAATGGAAGCACTTAAAGTGGTAGTAGAGTATTCTTCCTTTTTATTTTTTATTTATTTATTTATTTATTTTTAATAACTTGTACCCACAGGTAAGCCTATAATGAGGTACAATTTAAACTGTTACATTTCACAGTGCCCAATAGTGCACGAGTGCTCATCAGTGCCACCCTATCAGTGGATCCTCAATCAGGCATCAACGCCTGCCAGTGGCGTAAAAATAATGCGTTTTAATTTTCTTTCCACATTTTCCAAAAATGCCTCTAGTGTTAACCCCTTCCCTGCCAGTGTGTTTTAAATAGTGATCTGTCCATTTTTGTAGCACTGATCACTGTATTGCTGTCACTGGTCACCAAAAAGTGTCACCTAGGTTCAGATTTGTCCACCGCAATGTTGCAGTTTCGCTAAAAATCGTAGATCGCCGCCATTACTCGTAAAAACAATTTTAAAAAAAATGAAGTCCCTAAATCTTTCCCCTATTTTGTAGACGCTATAACCTTTGCTCAAAATAATCATTATACGCTTATTGAGATTTTTTTTTTTTACCAAAAATATGTAGCAGAATACTTATTTGCCTAAACTGATGAATACATTTTTTTTTATATATGTATTTTTTGGGATCTGTATTATAGCAGAAAGTAAAAAAATAGGTGAGGTGATCAACTACTACCAAAAGAAAGCTCACTTTGTGGGGAAAAAAGGACATAAATTTTGTGTGGGTACAACATCGCATGACCCCTCAATTGTCAGTTAAAGCGACGCAGTGCTGTATCACAAAAAATGGCCTGGTCATTGAGGGGGTAAATCCTTCCAGGGCTGAAGTGGTTAAAAGTTTAATAGGTTATCAGGAAATTAGATGTGTAATTTATGTCCCTAGAACACCTGAAGCTGCTCTCTGCATGGCCTCTCTATGGTGCCAGGGGATTAGCAGAATGTATTTTGTGGTGTCATTTTTGGTATGTACAGGCTGTGTGTTAGAAATATCTTATAAATGGACAACTTTGTGTAAAAGAAAAAAAAAAAAAAAAAAAAAAAAAGCTTTACATTTTTTCACATTTTCCAAAAACTTGTGGGAAAAAATTATATGTTCAAAAGACTCCTAATGCCTCATAGAATATACATTTGGGTGTTTGCTTTAGAAATTAGATGTATAATTTATGTCTCTAGAACACCTGACAGTGATCTCTGCATGTTGGACCTCTGTATGTGGCTAGACTGTGAAAAAGTCTCACACTTGCGGTATCAGCATACTCAGAATGAGTAGCATAATGTGTTTTGGAGTGTAGTTGCAAGTATGCATATGCCATGTGTGAGAAATAACCTGTTAATATGACAATTTTGTAAAAAAAAAAAAAAATTGCAAAGAATTGTGGGAAAAAAATGACAACTTCAAAAAACTTACAATGCCTCTTACTAAATATTGACAGCATTGTATTGAGACACAGATCTGGGGAAGGGTACACAAACATTTCTGCAGCATTGAAGGTCCCAATGAGCACAGTGGCCTCCATCATCAGTTAAAGGAATACGTTTGGAACCACCAGGACTCTTGCTAGAGCGGGCCACCCGGCCAAAGGGAGCAATCAGGGGAGAAGGGCCTTAGCAGGGAGGTGACCAAGAACATTCCACCAATCAGGCCTGTATGGTAAAATGGCCAGATGGAAGCCACTCCTCAGTAAAAGGCACATGACAGCCCACCTGGAGTTTGCCAAAAGGCACCTGAAGGACTCTTAGACCAGGAGAAACAAAATTCTCTGGTCTGATGAAACAAAGATTGAACTCTTTGGCCTGAATGGCAAGTGTCATGTTTTGAGAAAACCATACACCGCTCATCACCTGGCCAATACCAGCCGAAGCGTGGTGGTAGCATCATACTGTCTTTGGTATATTAAAGATCCGCGCTTAGGAGATTAAAGGGTTGCAGCCTCCCCCTGATTAGTTCCCAATGGGGACCTATTTAAATATATAAGAGGAAAATTGGGGATATGGCGCTACCTTGTAGTGGCACAATTTATAAATTTAAAATAAAAGATAGAAATTAAACAGGTAGTGCACAGCCCAGTGCATCTATACACACTCTTAGGTACAAATCTATATAAATGAACAGGTTTTTTGAATAGGTGATATGTAAGTGCGTGAAAATAATGTAAGCATACAGTAAACTAAATCACACAAAAAAAAAAAATTTCCAGTGCGTCCACCCTAATTGCAAAACACCAGTGTAGAGAAATGCTTAAGTGTCCAAACAATATATATATTTAGTCCAATTCCCTCTACTCCTGATGAGGTTGACTGTGAAACAAATACTAAGCTTATGCCAAAAAATACGTGTATATATACAATTTTCTAATTAGAAAACTAATTAACTCGTATAAAGTGTGTTAAAAAGTCCAAGCCGGGATTACAAGAGTATCTTATCAGCACTTGCAATCCAGAAGAAATATAATTAAATAAATGAATAAAAAACGGTGACTTCTGTGCTCATGAAATCCGGTGACTTCCCCAGTGTTTCCCCACTCAGCCTGAAACTACTGAGTTGGGTGACACTGACTCCATCCATCTCTGCCTGTATCCTGAGAAAGAACTCCTCACCTGGAGTGGAGACCTACCTGACCTCCTGGGCAAGACATCTACCTGACCTCTAGGCAGGACCCCTTTCTACCTAGCTGCCCAAGACCTCTGGACTAGACATCCACCTGACCCCAAGACATCTACTTACCTACCTGAGGCCCACTGTGCCTTTCCCACACCTGGATCTTTTCTGATACTCTTCCCTGAACCCCCCACCAGCTGCCTGGACCCTCATAAGGAGAGGGGGATCTAAATTTCAGCGATGGGTACATTTCTACACCATTTTCTCATCCTAGCAGGAGAGGACTGATTGGTGCTGCTAGGACACGGAGGGGGCCAGGTCTGGAGCGCATGCCGGGAGCTCTGAACCTGACTGCTGGTGCGAGCCTGCGGAGGAGCGGAGTACAAGGCGGGACACCCAAGGGGTCATCCATCCACAGTCACCCACTCTATGCCTACTACCCCTGTAGGGGTGATCACTTCTGGTGAGTGGGGAAACACTGGGGGAGCACCTGAAGTCACCGGATTTCATGAGCACAGAAGTCACCATTTTTTATTCATTTATTTATTTATATTTCTTCTAGATTGCATGTGCTGATAAGATACTCTTGTAAACCCGGCTTGGACTTTTTAACACACTTTATATGAGTTAATTAGTTTTCTAATTAGAAAATTGTATATATACACGTATTTTTTGGCATAAGCTTAGTATTTGTTTCACAGTCAACCTCATCAGGAGTAGAGGGAATTGGACTAAATATATATATTGTTTGGACACTTAAGCATTTCTCTACACTGGTGTTTTGCAATTAGGGTGGACGCACTGGAAAATGTATTTATTTTTTTTTTTTTTTGTGATTTAGTTTACTGTATGCTTACATTATTTTCACGCACTTACATATCACCTATTCAAAAAACCTGTTCATTTATATAGATTTGTACCTAAGAGTGTGTATAGATGCACTGGGCTGTGCACTACCTGTTTAATTTCTATCTTTTATTTTAAATTTATAAATTGATCATACTGTCTTTGGCTCCATTTCAGGGCCAAATTCAGGCAACATTTTTTCCCTGAAGCAGAGAACAGGGACGCACCGGACCCCTGCTGCGAGCCGCATCCAGCTGCAGTGTGAAAACCAGCCTAAAGGGCTCAAAGTGGAGGGATGTAATTTGTGTGGAAGCCAAAGTAAATTTAGTATGGAGACTGGTGCACAATTTCAGGAGTTCTAAAAGCACCCATAATGGGATATCAACTCTGTTGTTTTTCAACAGAACAAGCTGCCCTGAAAATGTAGCAGCTAGAGGATTGAGACAAAATATTTAACACTGACAGGGGTGCTTACAATGGTCGGCTTTTTATTTATTTATGTAAAAAATCCCAAAGGGAAAAAAATGTTGCTGTAACTGTTTATAAAGTATTACTTAAAACTAATACAGCCACCACACTATTTATTGGTAAGCTGCAATACATTACATTTTTGGTTTTGGGATTAATACTGCTTTAAGTTTAACATGAGTGCACAATTCATCATATAGTTCCAAATGGAAAAATCTACTTTTCTGAATAGGCATAAATATCTGCAGCTGATGTACAGATGGGATCTGCAAAGTGGTATACGAAAACTGCAATACCGTTTAAATAAAATGTATTTGTTTCAGAAAAGTATCTTTTGCAAGAGTGAACTTCAGTTTTCAGCTTTGGATGCCCTTCAAAGGATTATGTTCACATTGATTTGGCATCATAAACAACCCTGCGCATAAAGAAGTGTAGCCCTCATTAACATTTGCAATATATATATATATGTGTATATATATATATATATATATATATATATATAAAGGAAAGGAAATAACAGCCACTTTTAATTTTAAAAAGCAAGAATGGCTGACAGGTTTGGTGTCTAAATACATATAAAATGAATGCCACCCCAATTTTTTTTGGATGCAGCCAGATTGGGATACTACTGCATATCTGTAGGCACTGAGCAAATTCTCTACATAACCCCTGGATACCTTGAGGTTACGTGGAAGACTCTCAATCAGAATAATTGTTCTTTTTCTCTTAGGTGAGCTTGTATTCTATTCTCCTATGTAGGCATAAAGATTCATGCTTTAGCAATCCAAGCATGCAGGAATATGAAAAGATCAAAAAGGTAATTCATAATGCCGCATACACACGATCGGACATTCCGACAACAAAATCCTGGATTTTTTTCCGACGGATGTTGGCTCAAACTTGTCTTGCATACACAGGGTCACACAAATGTCAGAAATTCCAATCGCCAAGAACGCGGTCACGTACAACACGTACGACAGCACTATAAAAGGAAAGTTCAATACCAAGTGCGCCACCCTTTGGGCTTCTTCTGCTAATCTCCTGTTAGTAGAAGTTTGCTGAGAGATGATTCGTGCTTTTCAGCCTCGTGCTTTTCAGTCCATTACTGCTCTTCAGTTTGTGGGTTCGTATCTTTTTTTCAGTGCATGTAGTCAGTTCGTATCTGGTTTTCAGTGCGTTCTTGTCCGCTTGTTTCTGATTTTCAGCTCGCTCTTCTCAGGCCTTCCTGTTTTTCAGTGCGTTCTGTTAGTTTGTTCTGACCAGCTGACCATTTTCTAGCCATGTTGCGGGTACGTACTTGTCGTAGAGTTCGTGCTGTGCAGGGGCTTGGTGTTGGGGTTCTTACTTTGACCCAAGCCCAGTCCATGAACAGGGCATGGAGGAGTTCATGGACTTAGAATTGGTTGCTCCAGCGTGACCAGTTGTCTCATATGCCTTTGTTGTGGGACATCCAGGAGAATAATCCTGATGATTTCAGGTATTATTTCCAGATGACAGGCCCCGTTTTTCACCGTCTGTTGGCTTTGCTGTCCCCCTATATTACGAAGCAGGACACCTGCATGCGGCAAGCCATCACTCCTGAACGGAGGCTAGTCGCCATGTTGCGGTACTCGGCGACAGGGAGAAGTCTGGAGGACATTCTCGACAGGCATCTCCCCCAGGCTCTGGGGATCATTATTCCAGAGACATGTTCTGCCATCATTCAGGTCTTGCAGAAGGATTATATTAAGGTAAGTTTTCTGCTTTAACATCACATTTTATGTATTTAATGTTTACTAATGTATTGAATTTCTTTCATCATTACCTATTTACCATGATTGTAATATGCTGTGAATGTCCCCTTTGTCCTCATGCATGCTTGAAGTTTTTAATGCTCCTTTTTTGTCGTTCATGCATATTTGCCTTCACTAACCTCTCCAGCATGCTATCTTGGGCCCATGCATACCTAGCCTAGTAACTTAACAATGTATTTTGTCAGCTCCATTGTAGTGCTTTACCCTAAACACCCCCTAAAATGTGTACAAATGTTGTTGTCCTTAAATTCAGGCGGAGTGCAAGAGGCTTTTTTTGGTGTCCCAAACTCATTTGGAACCCTCCCCCCCACCCTAAAACATTTACATTGGGCCATCAGAGGGTGTGAGGAATCTGATAAGTGGACCTTATATTTTTGTCTTTAAATACATCTTAAAATAAATGTTTTACTGATGTTGGCCAAGAATGTTTGTGTCTAATCTGCTTGCAATGTTATGCGCAAAAGTACAAATTTTTGTTTCTTGTTTGACTCCACAGTTTCCTTCAATGCCACAGGAATGGCAGACTGTGGCTTCCCAATTTGCCCAGTGGTGGGATTTTCCCAACTGGGGAGGGGCAATCGAAACACATCCACATCGTCCCACCCCCCAGCTCGGGGTCATACTATTATAATTACAAGGAGTTTAATAGTATAGTGATGTTGGCGGTGGTGTCAGCTACATACAAGTTTTTGTATGTGGACGTGGGGAAGAATGGCCAGATGTCAGATGGTGGAGTCATTCCCCAGACCGAGTTCTACAGACTGCTCCAGAATGGTGGCTTGGGATTGCCACCTGCTGAAGATAACGTGGCAGGACTCCCGTTCGTCTTTGTCGCTGATGAAGCATTTGGGCTGGGTGAACACCTGATGCAGCCATTCCCCATGAAGACACTCACCCCGGACCAGAGGGTTTTTAACTACCAGCTGGCCAGAGTCAGAAGAGTGGTGGAAAATGCTTTTGGGATAATGGCCAGCCGGTTCTACCTATTCCTCATTGCAATCAACATGGCGGAATATAAACTGAATCCTATTGTTCTTGCATGCTGCATACTCCATAATTTCTTAAGGAAAAATTCAACAAACTATGTGGCCTCAGTTGTGCCTGAGGCTGGATTTCCCAGACAAACAACCCTGACGGCACTTGAAGCTGGCCGTCCTGGCTTGCCCCCCCCAAAGCGCCCGTGAAGTCCATCAAAAATATATGGAATACTTTGCGGGTAGGGGGGCCATTGATATGCCAGCAAATGTGTGATACATTTTTTAAATAAAGTTTTTTTTTTTATTTGAACTAATATTTAATTTGATTTACTGCTTGTGTTTCTTAAAGCTGTCTCCTAGGTTCTCCAATGGGCTTTTCTTTTTGCCAATTTTCTTCAATAGTGCAAACGTATTTTATTTGATACATGAGGTGACAATCTCTTCTTCAGCTAACTATTATGTAGTGGGTCTGCCACACAAACCCATTGTTTTTTTTTGTTAATGTATGTAATGCGTTAATGATTACAAAAAAAACAAACATTTTCACCACCATGAATTGTTTAGAGTCCCGAAAATGGCCTGATTGTGGCAAATTTTACGGCACTGTGGGGGTTATTTACTTAAGGCAAATCCACTTGGCTCTACAAGTGCACAGTAAATAACCCCTATTGTCACTGTAAACACCAACTTACTCCAAAAACTGGTATTGAGCATTGAAAGAAGAAGCCACGCATTGTTGAGTAGAAAACATTTTACTCTGTGCACATTCGCATGTGCGTTAGAAAAGGGTTTTTGAACAAACCAACATCTTTGTTTTTATGTTTGACATTAGAAATATAATTTTTTTGGTTAAACAGGCATGTTTCAAACCATATCAAACACAACTCAGGAACTTACAAAGTTCAACTTTGAAAAAGTGAAGGCAATATCAGACATTGTCAAAACGGTGTTGATCTTGCCTTCATCAGATGGGGCGATGTCACCCCTGTAAAATTAACATTTTGAAGATGCACACAAATTGGGAGTCAAAATTTACATTTCCCTCCTGATCCCATGCCTAATGTCAACATGTGCTAGCTCCCATCATGGGAGATCAATGGATGTGTTTCGGGGGTGCAACCCCTTCCTCTCACCTACTTGAGTTGCGTGGAGGGGGTTGCACACACAAAACACGTACATTGATATCCCGTGATGGCAGATAGCACATGTTGACACACTGTGTGCATCTTCAAAATTTGGGTTTTAAAATACTTTAAAACTTGATTTCAATGAAAATACTGTATAACACGAAAAAGGTTTTTTGTGTGTTTTAGATTCTGCCTAAAACAGCAATGATGTTCTTCATTTTTCGTTGAACATCATTGATGTTTTCCTTTAGGTTCTCTAAATCCCAATTGCACACCATTATCTCACCGATGAGGATCTGTGCACTTGCACTGGTGAAATGAGTTTCTTCTTCCACAACATCAACATCACCTAAAATAAAAAAAAACGCACCATGTATTATAAATATGCAGGCATACATCTATCACCTGAAGCTGTGGTCTCAGACACTGACCTGTTGTGGTCACTATTTCATCTACTTCATAAACCTCTCCCTCCACATCCTCAGGTTCTGCATCCACATCCTCAGGTTCTGCATCCACAAGCTCAGGTTGTGGTGTGCTGAGTTCCCCTTCTTTAGGAGGTGTGGGGTTCCTGGTGTCCTCAGATGTCCCGAGTCTTTTCTCCCCTATGTGAATTAAAAAAAGGTATACTTAGCAGACAGATATTTGAAGCCAGAAATAGGAATATGAAACATTGTTTGGAAGTGTCGTACAATTGTCTGTTTTGGCAGAGTTCCAAGCTGAAGACATGATTTTTTCCTTTAGCAAAGCTGGAATACTTACCTTTTTTTGGACAAGTTTCACACATGGAGACACCCCTAGTATCCACTGGAGCACCTGCGTGGGACACCCTAAAAAGTTTGTTCTAGTGTTCCACACTAGTACTCCTGCGTCCAGATGTGTAAACAGCTGCTGAATGTCCTCTCCTTACACTGAATCAAGTTTGCAATTCATTCTAGTTACAAACACATCTAGACAACAATGTACTAAACTTTTTTTAATACAAATAGGCATGACCAAATGTAGTTAACATCATAGTGTGTCCTCTTCAAGATGTCCACCATCTCCACCATCTCTACAAAGGACATATTTGAGGCCCTATATCTCCTCCGGGATCGGGGCGTTTCTGGCTCCGGGCTGTCCTCATTGTTGCTGCTATTATCACGCACCTGCTGTCTTTCCGCCATGTGCTCTCCCACTGCGCCGAAAGAGAATGGATGGGAATACACTAGAAAGAAGGTCAGGGGCGGGCGGAGTTTCACGCATGTGCAGTGTATATAAAGCGTAACACAAGTGTGTCGTACGATCTGTGAGCGGAGCAAGGAGTAGCGGAAGTGCCGATCGTGATATCGAAGGTACAATTTTAACTTGGTGCATCAGTGGCCTATACTGCTTATAGATTGAGACCTGTCACGGAACGTCCCACACTCCGCTTGAGTGCTTCTATCATATACCACTTCCTACCAGTCTGGATACAGATATCAGATATTCCAACTGCTCATAAGCACAAAACAAGGCGACACTTGTTTCATTGCTAACATGGACTGTTTTATTATCACCCATGGACACAACAGATAAAATAACTCAGAGACTCTTCCCTCCCACCCTTGGAAAAGAGGGCGGGTTAAACTGTCCAAAGACAATGGACACACGGGTCAGGTGTGTTCAAACTTCTCCTCAGTAAACAGTCTTATCAGCAGGGGGGCTGCTGGAGGAATCCACCCTCCCTCTACAGGGACACACATCCCAAATGATCACAGCAAAGAGTCCACAACAGAATGAGACAACATACATTATATACATATATACACGACTGAGTCCGACTAGTACAGTTCAGACTGGATTTCTCATTCACCTCACAAAGAGCATTGTTCCCTTGAAAATCCAGGGCCCATAATCAAAAGGCAAGAGCCTTGCATTCAGTCCTCTCCAACAGCCTCTGTCCCGGCTAGGTCTGTCACATTTCTCCCCTTTCGGCAGGAGACTAACACAGGAGGAGACCCCAGATGGGTTGACTCCGAAGTTAGTCCATAGTTCCAGTCCTCTACTGCCTGTACCCACACAGTACCCCAAACAAATTGTTCCAAACAAAGCATTACTCACTCAGCCAACCTCTGCCTCTCTCAGAGAACATATCCGCCGCTGGGGAGAGGCCTGGAATGACCCTTCTCCCTGGAGTCCTTTCTGCCGCTGGAGAGAAGACAGGGGGACTGGGCTCACTCCATCATGCTGTTGGGGATCTGGGCCGACTGCCCAGCATCCCTGGGGTATACAGGTGGAGATTGAAGCCCCATCCACCGACACCAGCTCAAGCTGCAGTTGTGAGGTGATGACTGCATTCTCTCCTTGGATCCTGATCTGCAGCTCACTATAGACTGCCACCTCCTCACCCTGGGCCTCCACAATTGCTGCAGGTGTGGGGCAGAGGTCTTGGACCCTCTGTCCAGTTGCCAGCACTTCTGCTGGGGGTTTGCTAGGTGGTTCCTCCTCTACAGAAACATCTATTAAATCCCCAGTCTCTGGAATTGCTAAAAGTGTGGGACAGAGGTCTTGGACCCTCTGTTCAGATACCAGATCTTCAGCTGGAGAAGTTTGTTGTAACTCCATAGATGCTGCTGGCAGAAAATTACATGTCCCTGTCAGTGTTGTGGGAGAAAGGCCGACTACCTCTTCTCTCAAGAAGGCCTAAGCCAATGTTGGTGCTGAGCAGAGCACAGTGAACTTTGGCCCTGATAGCAGCTCTTCTGCTGGAGGCTCATCAGGTTGTTCTTCCTCAGCAAAAAGTCTATCAAATCCCCTGTCTCTACAACTGGTGTCTGGGGATAGAGGTTCACCATCTCCTGTCCATGGAACCCAGAAGATGCTATCAGTGCTGGGCAGAGGTTAGCAGAGCTCTGCCCTGTTTTCAGCACTTCAGCTTTGGGGATGGCAGTCTCCAGATTTTCCACTGCTGATTCTCTGGCATGCTGCTGGACAGGCACATTCCTCCATCCGAGATCATCCCATGCAGAAACAGGATCATCAAGGTCAGTCAGCACTTGCTGCATCCGCCATAAGACTTCCGCCTCCATAGCTGTGGGAGCAGGTTGGCAAGGCACACTATTACTCTGCCACATTGCTGACTCTTCAGCCAGGATTTCAGGGTTGTCAATTGGTATTTCCTGATAGTCCCAGGCAAAGGAAGCCCAGCCCTGGCACTGAGCAACGTTTAGCAGCCGTCTGTAGGCGATCTCCAGCTCCCATTCCTGAACGGCCAGAAACTCCAAATCTTCTTGTGCCCAGTGCACTTCCGAAATGTTCAGTAGCCCTTCTCTGAAATCCATGATTTCGTCCACCCGCCACTCCAAATCACTCCCAAAGTTAGGGTCCCCTGTCAGCTTCACATACAACAGTCCCAAGCCGCCGTAGCTTAAGCCTTCCATTGGGCTGTCATCTGCTATCCAGGGACATGCTTGGGATACATGCCACCGGAGGGCTCTGTAGCTCTCATCCAGCTTCATCTCTGCCCAGACCAGCCTGCTTAATTCAGCTGTCTGCTCCTTGTGCGGTTTTTCTCCCAAAAACCACACCCGCAATCCGTACTACGACCAGTACCTTTCCTGGATGGAGGGGAGAACTTTTCCCTGGTGTCGCTGCTCACAGGCTAGCGCTTCTTTCCAGAGTTTGCAGCGAATAGAATCACACCATCCCAGCAGGACCTGCTCTGATACTGGTCCTCTGTGCTGTATCTGCATCTCTCGCAACCTCCTTCTGAATTCCTCCTCCATGGCGGCTAGAATCTGTACCTCTCCTCTCCTGCTATCCGGACCTTGGATCCAGGTGGAAGTTTGGATGTCCCAGACTGCAGGAATCATCCCGCTGCTTGCCACCAATGTCACGGAACATCCCACACTCCGCTTGAGTGCTTCCGTCATATACCACTTCCTACCAGTCTGGATACAGATATCAGATATTCCAACTGCTCATAAGCACAAAACAAGGGACACTTGTTTCACTGCTAACATGGACTGTTTTATTATCACCCATGGACACAACAGATAAAATAACTCAGAGACTCTTCCCCCCCACCCTTGGAAAAGAGGGCGGGTTAAACTGTACAAAGACAATGGACACACAGGTCAGGTGTGTTCAAACTTCTCCTCAGTAAACAGTCTTATCAGCAGGGGGGCTGCTGGAGGAATCCACCCTCCCTCTACAGGGACACACATCCCAAATGATCACAGCAAAGAGTTCACAACAGAATGAGACAACATACATTATATACATATATACACGGCTGAGTCTGACTAGTACAGTTCAGACTGGATTTCTCATTCACCTCACAAAGAGCATTGTTCCCTTGAAAATCCAGGGCCCATAATCAAAAGGCAAGAGCCTTGCATTCAGTCCTCTCCAACAGCCTCTGTCCCAGCTAGGTCTGTCACAAGACCTATATTGGGACAAGATTAGGAGAGTTTAGCCTGACATTAGGGTTTGTCTTGTGTTGTGTCTTGCAGAGAAAATGGATCGCTTCAATGATCAGGACTTTATCCCCCTATTCATTGATATGTACAGGGAGCTGCCCTGTCTGTGTCATGTAAAACACCCCTTTTATAATAATAAAAGAAAGAGGAAGGCAGCACTGGATCAATTGCTGGAATTTGTGAAGCTGGTGATCCCCAGGGCAACCATCCTCTATTTGAAGGCCAAAATTGGTGGCCTGAGGAGCACTTATATTAGGGAGCGCAAGAAGGTCCAGGATTCCCAGAGATCAGGAGCTGCAGCAGATGACGTTTATGTATCCAGGCTGTGGTACTATGACAGACTGCGTTTTCTGTCAGACCAGAGTGAACCCAGGCCAGCACTCTCCACTCTTCCTTCAATGCTTCCTTCCACCCCAGCTGAGGCTTCCGACGTCCAACCTGGGCCTTCCAGCCAGGAAGAAGTGGAGGAGCCCAGCTTGAGCCAGGTATAGCATTGTTCAACATATTTCTTGTCCAAAAATTAATGATGTTAACTAGATGTTATTATTGATCACTAATTTCTGATTTAACAAGATAATAGTGGTCAAAAATGATTGGGACAAGAATAAAAGCATGAGAATTAAAAAGGTTTTATTAAAGAAGGGAGTGGGTACTTACAAGTAAGATAAAACAAGCCTCAAAATGGAGCTGTGGGTGTAAAAACGCCGTTCCTGGCGTGCGTTCCACAGAACCGGAAGTGACGTCAGTAATACCAGAAATAGTGTCAATGTTTCACCCTCCCACAGGGCGTCATCAAGGACCTTGATCCTTGATGACGCCCTGTGGGAGGGCGAAACGTTGATGCTATTTCCGGTATTACGTCACTTCCAATCCTGTGGAACGTACGCCAGGAATGGCGTTTTTACACCCACAGCTCCATTTTGAGGCTTGTTTTATCTTACTTGTAAGTACCCACTCCCTTCTTTAATAAAACCTTTTTAATGGTACTTCATTATCAGTTTCCTTCTGTTTTTACTTCTGGGTACCTGCTGTGTTCTGGTTGAGAAACTCTTTAAAGGATTTCTGGACCTGAAGGCATATCACCTTATCCGCCATCCCAGGATTCTCTACCAAGCTTTAAATGACCCACCAGACTGAAAAGCTGGGGGTCGTTTTGATCTGGTGAGTGGGGATACATGAGGGGGTGTTGCACACCTGAATTTCTCTGAAGCACCTTATATTTCCTTCACTTTGGATTGGAGCACCTTTAGTCACTTTATTTGGACTTTATTTTCACTTATTGTATTTTGGTCAACAAATTCTCACATATTGTGTTTGCGTGCACTATTTTTTTTGTATGTTTTTCAAGTAATTGGCACTTTGTGTATAGCAGCTGCAATTTTTTGTTGTTTGTTACACCATTAGCACGAGCGTATATATTTAGTATATATATTTTCACATATTTTCTATTTATTAACATTCAATTTGCAATAGTCATGAGCTGAAAATTGTGTGTGATTGATGAACAAAAAACTAAAACTATGTCCCTTTTTCATACACAGGAAAGCCTCAGCCAGGAGGAGGCTGTGGAAAATGACAGCCAGGAGGTGGCGGGGGGTAAGTTGCAGCCAGGAGGTGGCCGGGCCAGTAGCCTGACTGAATCCCAGGTCCCTCCCCTCTGCCTTCAAAAAAAAGGCCCAGAAAGGGGAGGAACCTGGAGGAGGCATCACTTGGGTTAATTCGGCAGGCTACTGCGGCCCTCAGAACCCCCCTCAATCTTCAAGAGGCCTATGCCTGCATGGCAGCCTGCAAAATGCAGAAAATGGAGGAGGGGCCAACGCCTCTTCTGTGAGGAAGTCATCGTTCTCCACCTACTGCCACAACTCCAACACCAGAGCCACAGCCTGGAAGCATGTGTGGAAGGAAAACAAGAAAGTGATGGCCTTGGTTCAGTCTGGTCTGACAAAAGACGCAGGCTGTGGCATGACCACAGCCTGGGGGCTTATATATCATCTGCTGCTGTTCCTGATCTCTTGGAGTCCTGGACCGGATTGTGCTCACTATTATATGGACTCCTCAGGCTACCAATTTTGCATGTAAATAGTTGATGTGTGCCCTGGGGTACAAAGGCTTTGCCAATTTCACCAGTTTATCCAGCGTTGCCTTTCTCTTTATTTTGTTATGACCCCTAATAAATGTCTATTTTTTTTCACAAATACTTGCCTATGTGTTTTACTTAAAAAAAGGACAGTTTGTTTGTGAGTAGGCAGGTACATTTCTAAAATACAATGTCAAATTAACAAGGGACATCAACACCAAACAACCTCCTTGAGGTTAAAAAATACAAGATAATAATGGTGTTGTGGTAACTTGACACACAAAACGACAAAAAATATTATGGAGATCACTATAAAAAAACAAAAAAACAAAAAAAACAGGAGATCTTGATAAAAAAATAGATAAAAAAAGATCACTATAAATATAAATTCTAAACATTATTATGGAGATCTGACGAAAAAAATAAAATATTATTCAGGAGAGCACGAGAAATAATAAAGAAATCAGTTTGTCAGAGCTCTTTGTGAATACCAGCAGCAAAACAACTTCATTATCCTAGCTTTTTAAAGAAGAAGAGAATGTGCTGCATTAAAAGATTTAAAAATTTGCAGCGTGACAAATATGCTATCTTCATTACAAACGCTAGTTTTACCAGACCGAGCGCTTCCATCTCGTACTTGATTCAGAGCATGCGTGGAATTTTGTGCGTTAGAATTGTCTACACACGCTCTGAATTTACGAGAACAGATTTTGTTGTTGGAAAATTTGAGATCCAGCTCTCAAATTTTTGTTGTCGGAAATTCCGACAGCAAATTTCCGATGGAGCCTACACACGGTCGGAATTTCCAAAAACAAGCTCCCATCAAACATTTATTGTTGGAAATTCCAAGTGTGTGTACACGGCATTAGAATGATCTCTGTGGTCAAATTGTATCTGCACATCTTTCGCCCCTCCAATATGTGTATAGGTTTATTTGCTGCTTGGTACAAGCAATGGTCTATGCATAATGGCCAGTGAAGCAGCTTTCATAAATATCACTATTGTCTTCTCCGCTAGTCAATAAACTTTCAATGAGTTTCCATTGAACTCAGAACTGTTTTCTTTGTTGATAATACAGGGTACATAAGGTTTTTATCTATTTACTGAGTGCAATAGCCCAAATATCTCCATCCTTCAGTTACTTCATTGTTCCACAAATATTTAAACGGATAATCCATTGGTGGAATTTTGTGTACAATGGGTTCTGGTCTGACTCTTTAATGTCTGATGACCTAATATAATGGGAAACCACACATTTTTGAAGACTAGGGATATGAATTAAACTGAAGGTTATGTAATAGAAATCGCTATTTTTTTGTCAATGTACATAAATGTTTAATAAACGGTAGATGTAACATGCCAATAGGCATAGCTAATTTTCTCCCTTGGAGCAACTATTACCCCTATCTGCATTTTTAAACTGCTAGTTCCACTGACTGACAACTAACCTACCGAATGCTGCCAATGCATCAACAGTAGTCTGTTTTGGATGACATGTTGCATTAAAGTAACTCTTTTTGTTTATTAAAGCAGAGTTCCGGCCAAAATATGACTTTTAAAATAAAAATACCCCTAGAATGCTCATGCCTAGTGCAATGTAACAAAGGTATGCTGTAAACTATACCTAGTATTCTATTTGTGCAGCAACATTTTCTTACTTTGTGAAGTTCCTGTACAGCGCGGCCATCTCCAGTGTGGGCATCTGAAGCCACAGTGTCCTTCTTCCTGGCTTTCGTGCATGCTGGCTACCCAGCATGCACCTGCCGATCTCGCACATGTTCGATGCCATGCCAAGCTGACCAAGATTTTCCATAGACACCAATGTCAAATGTTACTGGAGCCGTGCCATGCCAAGCTGACCAAGAATTTCCAGGAGCCAATGCAAAACCTGAAATGACATCCGCGGCCGCAGCTGCTAGATTTTCCTATTGTCTGTACAAAAGTCCATCACACAAAAGTTAAAAGTACAAACACGCATGCTCAGAATCAATGCTCACCAAACACGACATTAGCAGAAGGTGCCCAAAGGGTGGCGCTCAAGAGCTGAAATTCTTCGTAGTACATCACAATGTT
Organism: Aquarana catesbeiana; assembly: GCF_042186555.1. Classification (NCBI taxonomy): domain Eukaryota; kingdom Metazoa; phylum Chordata; class Amphibia; order Anura; family Ranidae; genus Aquarana; species Aquarana catesbeiana. The sequence goes on from NC_133325.1 coordinate 239,332,776, forward strand.
TGTGTTTGTTGGCCGACAATTGTGTACTGTTTGTATGCAAGACAAGTTCCTGGCACACGCCCTTCAGACAAAAGTCTGACGCTTTGTTGGCCAACAATCTGATCGTGTGTACCCTAACCAAAAACACCACAAAACTACTCATCTCTTGCCTCAACTTTTGCAATGCAGAGATGCACATACAAAGAGCAAGTATTGTTATTCCTGTGCTTGGTATCCTGCCAGTGAATGTAACATTTCCATCAACTATTGTGCAAGTTGAATTCTACATTGTAAAGAAAGGCATTGCTTTACTAGGCAGTAATCTCTTTGCTGTACTAAATCTACAACCAGTTGATGCTTTTATTGCTCCAGCAGGTTCTATGCTACCAATGTCCAACGTTTCACCACTCAGTGACACTTCACTGGACTGTGCAAAGAACCTTAGCCCCAGTTCGCAATGCTAGCAGAGAGGAATGGTTACAGTTTCATTGTTTCTGCTGTCCCTGCTTGTGTTTAAAGAGGGACGGGCATAGCCATAATTGGAAACGGAGCTTTTTGTGGTCTGTTAAGTCTACCCACCACACAGAGGTTTAGGATGTAGACTGCTTGAAATGTTGTGAATGCTGGGAGGAAATGAGGATTGTGGTGAAGGTACTTTCATGCAGACTGAGCAGTGGAACTACAGATCCCAGAGTCATTGGAATTCTGAGGAAATGTAAGAGGCTAGTTCCCAGGATGCGAGGGAAGCAAGGAGGACATTAATGGAGAGAGTGCATGCATTTGGTTGCTGGCGAAACACCACCGCATCTGAGATGGAGAGAGGCATCACAGAGGCGACACCCTGGCACCTGAGATTGTCACTGTCTGAGCCTGCTGCCCAGTTGTTGGAAAGAGCGCTGCATACACCGTCCTTATTGAGCCACCGATGGGGAATAAAGAGAGGTCATCTGTTGCCACAGGATTCAATGAGAGGCTGCTGGCCAGCCCCACTACATACTGTTGAAAGGAAGAGCATTGTATGTGTGGGGGAACAGTGTAGGTGCCTTCACCAATGTTTGGAGGAACTTTATCTAAATCTACTCCAACGCCAGATTTGGACCCCAACGTGCTGGCCAGAGGAGAAATAGATTTAATATAGACTGTTGAACTGTTAATGTGGTACTACTCCCTTTAGGCAGAATTACCCCTAGTATAGGGTTTAGGGACTACACTCCACTTATTTATCACCAATTGTATAACTTAAATATCGTTTTACCCATTTGTTGAGCAATTATTACTGTTTTCTTTTGCTTTAAATTGTTAAGGTACTGTATAAATTTGCAAGAAATATCAGAGTGTCTGAGTGTATGGTGCTATTTGTAGAGTCGTGGGCACAGAAAACCAGTGATCTGGGAAACAGCAGCTTTGGGAGTAAGGGCTATATACATAAATACAAGTGTGAAACAAATGTGTCAGAAATGTATGCCCTTAGCCTTCTCTGTAAGAGAAACTGTTTCCCAAGAACTTAGGAAATTACTAGAATAAATGTAATTTTAATGCATAGGACTGTTCTGTGATATCATTCTTTACATTGCTGTATGTGTTTTCAATAGGGCCCTCTTATACTATAATATGTACTGTAGATGTCACCATTTACATTTGTTACATGTATAATACTTTCTATACTTTAGTTCCTCTTTCTGTTTTGCAATACTCAGAAATCTACACGTGTATTATGTGTCAGGGCTGCGCTCAGCCCTTCCTTCTCTGAGCTGGCCGCTCAGCTGTCTGCTAATTGCCAGCTCCTATCTCTCCACAGTTACTCAGCTGTTGATGATATCCTGCTCGTCAGTCCTGCCTACTTAAGCCATCCAGCCCAGAGGATCTCTGCCTGCGCCTTAGTCAACATCACAGAGACACATCTCCTGCAATCCTGTAAAAGACTTGCTTGGCTGACATCTCTTCTGGTTGCAGATACTGCTTGCTGTTCTACTATGCTCATCTCCAGCTGCCTGACGTTGGCTTGTCTGACTGTCCATTCCGGTTTCTGGACTCTGGCTATGTTTTGACTATGTTTATTCTATTTATTTTTATTATTAAACAAGTGTGATTTAACTGTACTTCTGTCTCGGTCTGATTTAATGGTTTCTGACATTATGGAAGTCTGAAAAATCAAAATATCTTTCGTTATCTGCTCTATTGGAAATAAAAATAGTTGGTTTACAGAGATCTTTAAGTCTAAGGCCTGCCATACATGGTGCAAATTTCTTTCCTGCAACGACGGGTTGCAAGAATTACATTTGTTTGATTCCCCCATCAACACAGACAGTGCTGACAAGGGGAATCAGCAATGGTTGGGTGGGGTAAGCCGTCCCTGCCATGAGAAGACAGTGATTATCGCTAGCGGCTATAGCAGCCGCTAGCGATAATCGCAAGAGAATTCGGCAAGCTGGTTGTACACAAGTTTTTGGATCAATCAACTTGATACATTCAGCCTGCCCATTAATGGTTCGAGTAATAAGAAGAGCTGGCAAAGCTGTAATCCTTGAAGTGTTGTTTACTGGTACATCAGAGTGACAATAAAACAATAAAGTTGACGCGTTTCGGCAATAACCTTAGTCGTAGCTAGTTTGAAACAGATATTCACACATTTATCCTAATGCGTTGGAATAGTGGCACATCCCTTAGGCCTCATGCACACCGTTGTCTAAAAACTCAGTGTTTTTAGACATAAAAGCAATTCTTTTTTTTTTTTACTGATCTAAATGCAGCCCATTGTTTTCAATGGGCCAGTGTAAATGGGCATGTAAACACGCGCTGAGTATAGATCAGTAAAAAAAATACAGAAACTGAGTTACCAGTCATAACAGTTTTTCTCAAGCTAAAGCAGCTGATCTGCATAACAGCCAACCAACTACCATTTTCAGTAAATTCATATTTCTCCCATAACAGATTTACTTTTGTTCCCTTTTATTCTCTCCAATCATTTTGTAAATCTTATGTCTTGTCTCTCCATTCATTCTACAATATTCATGTCTCTGTTTAAAGCTAGCCAGTCTCCATAACAGCCAGCCAACTACCATTTTCAGTATCCATGTCTCTCATCACATATTTATAATAGGCCGTTTTTGCAATCTGGCTGGGCTATTGCAGTAGAATGTGTTTTGTGCTCATTGTTTTTGACACTTTACAAGAAATAACCTAAACATGTATGCAAGGTGATACATATAAAATAAAATCACTATTAATATTTCAGTATTTTCTTTACAAAGTCAAATCACATGGTAGGTAATATTCTTCAATTACAAATAAAAGAGGAAAAAGATCCTAAAGAAAAAGACACAGGTCTGACAAGGGCAAATGGCAAAGTTCCACACATCTAGACCTTCCCGGGGTGATTTGTACTGAGGACATCATACTTCTTGTTATATCAGGGGTGATGACTTAGTTTGTAAAATCTTGCTAACTCTTGGCTTTGGCATTTTCTTGAGCTGTTTTATTGATGTCAGTTTGGTCTAGAGATGCATCCCAGACAATTCCTGATTAAAAAGAGATGACTTCAGAGTATTCCCATGTATCAGAGAAATGGCAAGAATTTAATTATGTGTTTCTTGCATGCATAAACATGTTTACTGATTCCTTGATGTATTTAACAATGGAGCATTATAAAGTGAATAAAGTGATACAAGACTAAATTAACTATTTTAATTCAGTTTTCAGACTTATGCCACCAAAAAAGTGAGGTAATTCTGATTTATTTTAATCACTTTTACACATTTAGATCTACAGTCAAAGCTATTGATATTAGTTTTGGAGTTGTGAGAAGTTAGAACCTGTCAGGTTTTTATAGATGTCTATGTCCCCACTAGAGAGATTTACCCTCTCTATTTAACCTGGTGGTCGTTGTAACTGGGGATAGAAAGTGAGGGAAAAATTCACCATTTTGGGTTATCTCCAGAACAGGAGGAAAATCTTTCACTGGGGACACTTGTTCTAGTAACACCTGTTTATGAGTGGATTTACCCAAGTTTGGAAGAATTCTTCTCACTTCCGTTAGGACTGCATTCCAGAAAGAGATAAGAGATCTAAATAAAATGTGCTAACGTGGCAAATTCTTTTTATCCTAGTGTTCAAGGATAAAGGATGCGTCTTTTGCTGCTAAGTGTGTGGAATTCCTGCTTCTTAACTACATTTCTGTTTAGTGGGATCTACTCACTCAAGTCTTGGTTGGTGGATCAAGTGTCAAAAAAAGATTTAGTGGATCTGCCCTTTGATAGGGATAATCTGTTTGGCAGAATGCTGGAAGAGATCATCAAAAATCTACCTTTTTAAATTATCCACACAAGGGGGAAGAACTTAAGTGCCTGGAAATGTCTGAGCAGTCTTTGACATCTCACAGGTAGAATTTCTGTTCTCATGGTAGCTCAGATAAGGATAAACAGCCCCCCAAGTCATCATCTGCCTCTAAGTATCCCTGTCAGGGTAGGTCCTCCAAGCCTGCAGAGAAGCTCTCCTCAACATGAAGGTTCACCCCCACCAGTTACTCATATAGTGGATGAAAGTTTTCTGCTGTTCACCATTTTCTGGCTATGGCTACAAGATCTTCTTCTTTAGGCTGGGTTCACACTTTTGCGAATTGGATGCTGTTTTCTCCGCATCCAATTCGCATGACAGGAGACTGAGACTGGCACTTAATGGAGGCGGTTCACACAGCTCTGGGGCGGCCGCGTTCCACACTGGAAAAGAGTCTTGTGCATCTTTGGCTCAGTTTCAGGTCCGAATTCAGGCTGGATTCACACTGTGTGTGAAGCGGCTCACAGCAGAGGGTCTGGTGCGTCCTTGTTCACCATTTCAGATCTGAATTAGGTCAGAATTTTTGGCTGAATTCGGACCTGAAACAGAGCCAAAGACGCACAGGACTCTTCTGCAGTGCGCTCCACGGCTCTATTGAGAGCCAGTCACACTCTTCCATCATGCGAATTGGATGCGGGGAAGCCCCGCATCCAATTCGCGATAGTGAACCCAGCCTCAGGCATAAATTCTCACCTGATTCACACCTGAAATGGAGAACTAGCTAGTGTGAACCTGGCCTCAGAGTGCATTTTTCTCTCCAACCTGTGTCTCATGCCTCACAGGTTGGTGGATATACAGCTGACCTTTGAGGTCATGGTCAGAGTTTATTTGATGGCTAATTCTGCCCTTAGTAAGACCGAGTCCTTGTTTGTCATCAGTAAAGCAGCATTAAACCCAAAAACAAAAATGTTATATATTGCAGCTTAACAGTCCTTGGCTAACACCTTTGGACTTCCCACACATCTAATGGCTGAAGCAGAGTACCTCTAGAAAATACACTTTTCTGGTACTGATCTTAACTTTTTGAGCATAAGGTTTATTTAATAATGTTTTTTCCATTTTTTCTTTATTTAGATTTGGACAAAGGGGGAGAGGGGGAAAACCTGTTTTCATCGCTGTCTGTGTCCCCTATTAGAGATTTACCTTGGGGACACTAGTTCTAGTGACACCCCAGGATTCTCTCACTTTGGAGTTTTTTTTTTCCTCACTTCCTGTTTTGACGATGGGACAGGAAGTAAAGGGACGCAGATGTAAAAAAAAACAAAAAAACTAACTTCTACCATCCAATTATGTGCAAGCAAAAATGCTTTTTTTTTATATTCTTGCACGTGAATGGTTATTCTTTGCAAAGTGAAACGTTACCACATTCACTATTGTTAGGGGCAACTCTTAAACAAGTTGCTTATAGTTTATATTGCTTTGTCTAATTATTGCTTCATATAGGAATTAAGACACAGAGTCAGGTATGTCTGTATCAAAGTTCTGAGCATCCCAAAAAGGACTGCTCCCTTTACTTCTTTTATAGGCAGTTCCAAAAGCAGTAATCTTATCGGCATTACCAAATGAGGTTAAGGTACAAAGAGTTTCTCATCAGCGAACATGTAATGATTATTCAGCAGTTCCAAATTCCATCTAGATACAGATTGATAGAACAATTGATACGTACACAGGTAAGAAAGGAGCACAAACAATTTAAATAGAACAATTGATACGTACACAGGTAAGAAAAAAACAGAAACAATTAAAGTGGAACTCTAAGTCATTATTTCAACCCTATCAATTTCCCCCTTTGACATCATCCTCTCCTTCCCCCTGGGTCCTCATGAATAAGTTCTAGTCAGTTTTTCCCCAGAGTCCTTTCCCTGACCGCGAGTTGTCAGAGGGGTAGAACCCATCCCCCTAGGTATTACCAACATCTTAAAATTCAAGAAGAGGAGTTTTATAGGAGTAGGGTGATGTCAATACACACTTATCAGTATACCCTGTCTATTCTCCTAATTTTCCTATTTATTTTCCTGTATACACATATATTCGTGATTGTAAGTGATATTAATATTAGAATAATAATTACCATTGGACTTAACAACCAGTGAAAGGTATTGGTTGCTGTAGAAGACATTCCACTAAATATATCCCACCAATGTGGTGCAGTATCCTGTTGTATCTGTGAGGAAAGATGTACTAGTCTACCTTTGTCAATAATAATTTGCTACTTTAGGATCATCTATAGCCCATTCGAAAGTTGTTGTTTCCTCTACTTCAAGTACATTAATAACAGGAGTCCATGCATATATTTGTAAAACAACAATCTTCAACAAAAAATCTGTAAGTAGATATTTCATCATGTTGTTTTCTCGGGTTGTTTCTTGCAATGTGATGCGTGTATCCAGGTAGGTTTTCCTTCCAGCTTTACTGAGGTGGCTGTGGTCAAGAGTACTTGGTAAGGACCTTCAAACCTGGGTTCCAATGTCTTTCTGGTGTGTTTCTTCACATATCCATAATCCCCTGGTAGCAGAGTATGTGTACCTGTTATTGAATTAGGGTCTGGAAGAGAAGAATACACACTTTTGTGGATCTTAGTTAGACGTTGTTGTAATTGTATCACATATGCAGTCAAACTATCACATTGCAATTGCATACTCTGTGGAAAGTATAAACCCAATTTAGGTGCATTCCCAAAAAGTATCTCATATGGGGATAATCCTGTCTTTCCTGTTGGAGTGTACCTTATAGAGAACAAAGCCAAAGGCAGGCATTCTGGCCAAGGCTTGTTTAACTCTTGCATGGCTTTTTGTATTTTTAACTTTATTGTCCCATTTACTCTCTCCACTGATCCTGAACTCTGTGGGTGGTAAGGGGTGTGAAAACTTTGTTGAACCCCTAACATGGTCATCACATTCTGCATGATTTCTCCTGTAAAGTGTGTCCCCCTATCTGATTCTATGGTTTCAGGAAGACCAAACCTAGGTATTAACTCAGTGATCAGTTTCTTAGCTGTGGCTTTAGCTGTAGCCGATTTTACTGGATAACTTTCGGGCCAACCTGAGAATAAATCGATACACACAAGGACAAATTCAAAAGGGCCGCTCTTAGGCATTTGTATGTAATCAATTTGCAGTCTCTGGAAGGGGTATTGGGCCCGGACCTGGTGATTTCGTGGGGTTTTTACTCTCTGTCCTGGGTTATTCAGGAGACAGATTTGGCAGGCTGCACAGTAGTTTCTTGCAGTGCTACTAAATCCAGGGGCGAGCCATCCTTGGTTCACAATCCTATACATGGAATTCGAACTGACGTGTGTGGGTAGGTGAACTGCCGCTGCCATTTCTGGGTACAGAGAGGCAGGCAGGCATATTTTGCCTCCTTCCCTCCATACATTGTCAAGGTCTGGTGCTGCTCCCATCCTGACCCACTTATCTTTCTCGCTCTCCCCTGCTTGCTCCTGTAATTTACTCAGCTGCTGCCATGTTGGTTCTGGGATACTCACCTCTACCGCTGCTAAGGTCTCAGGGCTTCCTTCCCCTAGAGCTGCCTGTTTTGCAGTCAAATCTGCAAATGCATTTCCTTTTGCCTCAATTGTTTTTGCGCTCGTGTGTGCCGCTATCTTCATAATGGCTACTCGTTTAACCTTTTGAAGATTGTTCAGGACTCTCTTAATCCCTTCTCCATGTTTTACAGGTGTACCTGCTGCTGTCAGATAACCTCTAGCCCTCCATATGTGGCCATAATCGTGCGCTACACCATAAGCGTAGGCAGAGTCAGTGTAAATATTCCCTTCTCGTTCTTTTAAGTATTCTAGGACTTGTTCTAAAGCTTTTAATTCTGCTTCCTGTGCTGACATGTGGGCTGGTAAGGCCTGTGCTTCAATTACCTGCGTATCAGTCACTACAGCATACCCTGTGTGATATTTACCCTTGTCATCAGCAAACCTACTACCATCTATATACAAGGTGTGCTCAGCATTTAAAATCGGTGTATCTGTAACATGTGGGAATCCCATTGTCTCCTGTTCCATGAGCTGAAAACAATCGTGCTGATCTACTTCTTTAAACAAAAGAGTGTCAGTGTCCTCATTTCTTTTCTCACTAGTACTATTAGTACTATCATTCCCCCTTGCCAAATCTGGTGACTGAAGAGGCAAAAAGGTGGCCAAATTTAAGGTTGTACAGCGCTGAAAAGTAACATTTGGAGGTAAGAGTAAAGTACACTGTAATCTTAATTGCCTAGCCATTGAAATGTGTTTGGGCTGTACCTGAGACAAGATTGCATGTATGTCATGTGTGGTATGCACTACGACTGGATTGTCTAGAACAATCTCTGATGACTTATCTATGATAATTGACACTGCAGCTACCGCCCGTACACAAGACGGTGAACCTCTAGATACTGGATCTAATGCTGCTGAAAAGTAAGCGACTGGTCTTTGTTTTACATGTGCCTGTGTCAGAACACCTGTGGCATGTCCAGTGATCTCAGCAATGTACAGATTAAATATCTTGGTGTAATCTGGTATACCAATAGCCGGGGCAGAAATCAACAACTTTTTCAAAGTGATAAACGACTCATAAGCTACTTCTGTAAGCACATACGGTACAATTTTCAAACAATCGTATAATGGCTGCATCAAAGCGCTAGCATGTGGTATCCACTGTCTACAATATGACACGATACCTAAAAACATACGCAATTGTTTGAAATTCCGTGGGGGTAACATTCCCTTTATCACTTGAACCCTCTCCTCAGTGAGATGTCTCGTACCCTGTGATATACAATGTCCCAAAAAGATAACTTTTTCCTGACACACTTGTAACTTTTTCTTATTAACCTTGCAACCTTTTTCTGCCAAAAATCGCAACAAATTAAGGGTGGTGGCCAAACAAGTTTCTTTGTCAGGGCAGCATAACAATAAATCATCCACATATTGTAACAATACACAGGAATCTGGTGGTACCCATTCTCCCAACACCGTTTGCAATGCTTGCGAATACAAGGTAGGTGAATGCGCCATACCCTGAGGTAGGCGTGTCCAGGTTAGTTGCCAATTTTTTATTGAAAATGCGAACCAAAGTTGGCATTCTTCAGCAAGCGGGATGGAAAAGAAAGCATTCGCTAAATCTATAACCGTAAAGTACATACTGGTTGATGGTATTTGTGACAGTAATGTATGTGGATTGGGTACTAAAGGTGTCATCGGGGCTAGTATTTTGTTGACCGCTCTAAGGTCTTGGACCATTCTATACTTAACCGGACTACCGGCTACTGATTTCTTTTTAACCGGGTACAAGGGAGTGTTTGCCGGTGATTTTACCTCTTTTAGAACTCCACTTTTTAAGAAGGATTGGACCTGCATTTCTATGGCCGTCTCTTGGGGTGCACTAAGTGGATACTGCTTTTGTTGGGGAAGCACTGCTCCTGGAATCAGCTGTAGGGTAACCGGAGGTATGGGCAAAAGTCCAACATCAGCTGGATGTTTTTCCCATAGTTCTCCTGGAAGGGACGACAAAATCTGATCTAAGTCTGAAGGAGGTGTGCCGGACAATTCCGATTCCTCCTCTAGGTATTGTATCAGGTTACACATCTCCATGTGTTCTTGATTATCCCCTATAGCTAAGGTGACAGTGCCATCTGGGTGATAGGTAATGTTAGCTCCTATTTTCTGCAAAATGTCAGCTCCTAACAAATTAGTGGGGGCTCCTCTGGATACCAGAAAGCGTGAAAGGAACATGTGGTTTCCTACTTTAACTTTCAGAGGTTTTGTAAGCGGGGCGTCGGCTAAAATGCCATCATATCCAGTTATTAGTAAAGTGTCAGGTGATTTTTGGCCAGGGAGTAGTTCAGAGTCAGAAAGTAACGAGCGTGAAGCTCCTGTATCGACTAAACAAGAGATTTTCTTATTACCAACCGTTATATTTGTCTTAAGCATTGTTGTTTTGGATTTTTCTAAAACCGGGGTGAGTCATGCTCGTGGACCATCTCCCTGCTGCCTGATATGACTATTTTTGTTGTCCCTGGGCTGGTTCCTTCTCTGATTAACTGGAGAATCAACACCTTCCTCTCCTTCATCCCTTATTCTTTTCTTACAGTTGCGTCTGATGTGACCAATCTTGTTACAGTAGTGACAGGTAAGGGGTTTGCGAAAGGAACCTCTACCTTGCTCTTGGGGACCCCCGAGTGCGTTGATAGCATGAGATTTCCTCCCTTTGGTTTCTGCTAAGTCCGCCTCTATGCCTTGCGCTTTTTGTAACAACGTCCCTCTATCTCTAGTTGCCCTCCACTCTGGTGTGCAGGCTTTCAGTCTCTCACTTATCTGTGGAATTAATCCCTCCATAAATTGTCTATTGAAGGCTCGGATTGTGACTGGCAGGGCCAAGTCCAATCCCTCATCTGCCATCATACTTTCCATAGATAAGTAAAATTCCGATACAGTCTGTCCTGGCATTTGCTTCATGGGTGATATGGACCCCCTCTCCTGTTGTTTTGCCTGACAAAAAGCTTCTAATCTAGCAATAAAAGGGGCCCTTGAGTCTATATGTCTGACATGTCCTGTCTCTAAATTGCCATCCCCATCAACTTGTCCTGCAGGTCTGTGTGGACCTATTTCTGTCATAAACTGGTTAAACAGGGTCAGAGTCATTTTGTGTCTGCATAGATCCTCCCCATCCTGCCAGGTCGCTTCATGTGTATTCATTAACTGTGTCACAAATCTACAAAAAGCAGCTGGCTTTGCTACCGGGTCTGGGGCGCTCTGTATTAATGCCATAAGGGTGTCTGCCGACCATGGTGCCCAAGTCCTTATTTGCATTCTACGAGTGACAGTAGGCGGGGCATTTGGATGGGCTGCTTGTCCAAATTCTGGATTGTTTACCTGAACAATGCGTGTATCAGTGCGTACGGGAGCTACAGTTTCTGGATGAGGTTTTTGTGCCCCACAATGCACACATTCTACTGCCCATTCTGGGTTTTGTGCTCCACAATCCTGACAAACCCATCCTCTCCCCTCAAGTACCGGATATATCTTGTGTGGTTTGCGTTCTACGTCAGTGTATGGGGGTGGGATGGCTGAGCTGGGAGCCTCAACATTTTTTGTTCTTCTATCTTTCATATCCCAACCATCACAATCTGGATTATACTTCCACCCCTCTTCTTTCGCTCTATTTGAGACCTTAATTAAGCATTGAACCTGACGCATCCATTGCTTCTCTAACACCTCTCCTTGTCTGTCCCTTTTTATTTCACTCCATACATCCGGGTCTAAGCCCGCTGCTCCTTTCACCTTAAATTTACGAAGGACATCCTTTAAGTCCTGTGCTTCGGTTTTCCCATAAATGTTCTTAATTATCTGTGGCACCGTATAGTGCGCCACAATTCCCTGACGGGGTTTTGTGTTCCTCTGGCCCATTCTAACAGTCCTGCCTAGGTAGCATGTGGGACACTTAGTGTACAATATAATGCGGCTACAACATATACAAGAATGAATAATTACTTTATATGCTAGCCCAATAGCAAACCAGCTAAGTTACACTAGTTCCTCGTTGCCTTCCTCCTAGGGTGCTAGAATTCTAGAAACCTCTCCGGAATGAGATTTCTGAAACCGAATTACTTTATATGCTAGCCCAATAATAAATAATTACTTTATATGCTAGCCCAATAACAAACCAGAATGCGGCTACAACATATACAAAAATGCGGCTACAACATATACAAGCATTCCTTTAAGTGGCCAGGTATCCGACTAGATCTCGGGACTTTGTTGAGACCTTATTCCCTCCCCGTATCTGGGAATCCCTCTCATACACTCTTATCCCTGCTTTATGGAGCAGACAGGGCTTATACTCTCAACCCGTCTATGGTTTATGAGTTAGATGTGAGGTTAAGCATAAGCGTCAGACCCCCAAGCTCACAAGCCCTCAGGTTCCCAATCGTGTGAGGTAAGGCGCATTCCGTTGCTTAGTTCGGCAATCCCCTTCTAACTCATACCATCCTTGACAAGGCTCATTCACTTTCTCAACAAGACAGACAAGACAGACAAGACAGACAAAACAAACAAATAATTCCAGCAATATAAACTAAAATATCCAGTAATTCTAGACTCACCACTACAGAGGCTGGTGTTTTAAAACCAGGAGAACCGAAACTGACAGAACGGATAGGCACAAATCAGGGGAGCACAGAATATAAGAAAAATAAAGCTTTTTCTTACCTGCGCAGGTTTTTTGATCTGTGATTCCCGGAATGCCTATTCCTTTTTGTTCCGTCAGCCGCGTTCGTCCACCTCTTGTAGTATCATCGGTGAGTCCCTGTTCTTCGGGCGCCAAAATGTTAGGGGCAACTCTTAAACAAGTTGCTTATAGTTTATATTGCTTTGTCTAATTATTGCTTCATATAGGAATTAAGACACAGAGTCAGGTATGTCTGTATCAAAGTTCTGAGCATCCCAAAAAGGACTGCTCCCTTTACTTCTTTTATAGGCAGTTCCAAAAGCAGTAATCTTATCGGCATTACCAAATGAGGTTAAGGTACAAAGAGTTTCTCATCAGCGAACATGTAATGATTATTCAGCAGTTCCAAATTCCATCTAGATACAGATTGATAGAACAATTGATACGTACACAGGTAAGAAAGGAGCACAAACAATTTAAATAGAACAATTGATACGTACACAGGTAAGAAAAAAACAGAAACAATTAAAGTGGAACTCTAAGTCATTATTTCAACCCTATCACTATAGACCCCACTCCCTTACTCTATTCAAAATGGTGTGCCTTTAGCTCTTCTTTAAAATATGGGACAATATTTGTCCAAATATAAATGGAAAACCCTCAGGACTTGGCACCTACCCACACTGCCAAAAGTACCAATACCTGGTTTAATGATCATGGTATCACTGTGCTTGATTGGCCAGCAAACTCGCCTGATCTAAACCCTATATAGAATCTGTGAGGTATTGTCAAGAGGAAGATGAAAGACACCAGACACAACAATGCAGATAGAGCTGAAGGTCGCTATTAAAGAAACCTGGGCTTCCATAACACCTCAGCAGTGCTACAGGCTAATGGCCTCCATGCCACGACGCATTGATGCAGTAATTCATGCAAAAGGAGCCCCAACCAAGTATTGGGTGCATACTTTAATGTACAAGGACATACTTTTCAGTAAGCCAGCATTTCTTTTTTATATGTAATTCTTTATTCAAGATTTTCAGTTATAAGAAAGCATATGACAAACATAAAACAATAACAACAACAAAAAAGAAATAAACAAGAATAAACTTGTATTAAAGTAGAGAACAAATCTAACCATCCGACCTCAGAATAATAACAAATAAACCAGCAATATCACCTATTAAATTCATACAATTAGGAGTATAAAGCCACACAATATGCCTAGTAATAAATATAACTACAATTATTGACCTGGATTACATCCCTTCCATATCACTACTTAAATTCTTCCTTTATTATACCTTCCCTTCTCTACTTTAAAATAAAAGAAACCTCTCCCGTGACCCCATCCCCTGGAGGTCACGAGAGAGGAAAAAAAAAAAGTAGGATAAATAAATATAACTTCTCAGCCTCTAACACCCTCCCCCCCCCAAGACCACCCCGCCCAGGCCAAACCCATCCATATAAATCTCAAGACTTGGTGACTAATCAATACAATGATCAACATACTGAGGTGTACAAGTAAAAGTCATCCATAAGCCAGCATTTCTGTATTAAAAAGACTTTTTTTTTTTTGTCCTATGTAATATTTTCATTTTCTGAAATGCATATTATGGCTTACAGCTAGTGAAAACCCAAAATTCAGTATATTGGAAAATTAGAATATTACATAAGACCAATAAAAAAATAATTCATACAGAAATGTTGGCTTACTAAAAAGTATGTCCATGTACAGTATAGTTTGCACTTAATACTGTGTCGGGGCTTCTTTTGCATTAAATACTGCATCAATGCGCCGTGGCATGGAGGTGATCAGCCTGTGGCACTGCTGAGGTGTTATGGAAGCCCAGGTTGCTTTGATAGCGGCCTTCAGCTCATCTGAATTGTTGGGTCTGGTGTCTCTCATCTTCCTCTTGACAATACCCCACAGATTCTATATGGGGTTTAGGTCAGACGAGTTTGCTGGTCAATTAAGCACAGTGATACCATGTTCATTAGACCAGGTATTGGTACTTTTGGCAGTGTGGGCAGGTGCCAAGTCTTACTGGAAAATGAAATCAGCATCTCCAAAAAGCTCGTCAGCAGAGGGAAGAATGAAGTACTCGTGGACAAACTAGTGGACAAACACCAGCAGATGACATGGCTCCTCAAATTATCACTGACTGTGGAAACTTCACACTGGACCTCATGCAACTTGGATTCTGTGCTTCTCCACTCCAGACTCTGGGACCTTGATTTCCAAATGAAATGCAAAATTTTCCACAGTCCGTGATGATTTAGGGAGCCATGTCATCTGCTAGTGTTGGTCCAATGTGTTTTATAACGTCCAAAGTCAGCGCAGCCCTCTACCAAGAAAATCTAGAGCACTTCATGCTTCCCTCTGCTGACCAGCTTTATGGAGATGCTGATTTAATTTTTCAGCAAGACTTGGCACCTGCCCACACTGCCAAAAGTACCAATACCTGGTTTATTGATCATGGTATCACTGTGCTTGATTGGCCAGCAAACTCGTCCACTATCAAAGCAACCTGCGCTTCCATAACACCTCAGCAGTGCCAAAGGGTTGATCGCCTCCATGCCACACCGCATTGTAGTAAGCAGTAAGCCAACATTTCTGTATTAAAAATCCTTTTTCTATTGGTCTTATGTAATAGTCTAATTTTCTGAGATACTGAATTTTGGGTTTTCACTAGCTATAAGCCATAATAATCAAAATTAAAAGAAAGAAATGCTTGAAACGGGCGGACTGACCATTGAGCGACTCGGGCACTGCCCGAGGGCCCTGAGCCACTAGGGGGCCCCATCAGGGTTGCCAGCCTCAGTAAAACCAGGGACAGTATGTATAAATCTGTGGTTTTTTTACATCTGTCTGTGTATACTATGTGTACATGTATGTGTATGCTGTGTGATTGTATACTGTGTGTGTGTATACTGTGTGGCCCCATAATCTCTGATTGCCTGGGGGCCCCATAATCTCCTATTGCCCGGGGGCCCCATGAGTTATCAGTCCGCCCCTGGCTTGAAATATATCACTCTGTGTGTAACGCATCTATATAAAATATATGAGTTTCACTTTTTTAATTGAAATACTGAAATAAATGAACCTTTTGATGATATTCTAATTTTATGAGATGCACCTGTATACTGTATGTTGCAAATAAACTGTTTTTTTTGTTTTTGTTTTTTTTTTAAACAGTGAAAGTTTATTAAGGTTCCCAGGGTGTACCTTCAATGAGCAACTAAACTTTTTTTGATGTGGAGATATGAAAAACACACTTTGCAGCTAGATGCACCATATCTAAGGGAATTTGCAAGATAATTGGTGTGGATTTAAATTAGATGTCAGAAAGATATATTTTGTATTTTGTATGCATTTAGTACATAATAAGGTTAGTTTTGCAAGAAACTTTTTTTCATCTGGGATACATTTATTCGGGAACCAGTACCCAGGCAAATGAGAAAAGCAAGACGTGGGTGCAGGAAAGATGTGTAAACAGGCTGCAAACAAAAATAGATGAAAGCTTGCCACCCCACTGATTTGGATTGTGTTTAAAGTCATCTTTTATAGACCGTGCAGCATGTCCAATTTCAATATCAGTGCCTAATCATTACCAGCTAAAGCATCACAGGTTGCTTTTCAAAATAAATGCCTCCCAATTGCAAAAAAAATGACTAGAACAGACTTGCCTTACTTTCTTGCATTCCAGGGCAATTTAACGATTAGATTAGATCATCTTGTGCCCAGTGTTGTTGTAACACGCCTCGGTAATGAGTTTCTACTGGCATCTTTAAAATAAAAAAATGATTACTGTCAAATGTTACTCATTACTCTTCTCCCTTTTGACAATACAACTGTAGAGCAACAAGAGAGAAAGATGCAAAGAATTATTTATGACAGACGTAATAAATTAGTGTGTGATTAGGAAACTGTAATTGTTCCAATAGATTTGTGCCAACATATTCACAATACATTTCACTGTTCACATCAGTTCCTTCCATAGTTACCGTGTTTCGGTCTAAAGTTCCAAATGCATCTCAGTCAACAGGCACTCTTAAAGGCTAAGTTCATCTTGTGAAGATAATGGCCTATGCCAGGGGTCTCCAAACTTTTCAGTACCAGGGCCACATAATTTTGTTCACAAATAATATAATGAAAATAATATATAAATTACTTAATACATTTTATTGTATGAATAAACACACTCCAAGAAACAAATTAAAGCAAACATTAAAGGTTTTTTTTTTAATTAATATAGCAAACACGTTATACTTACCTGCTCTGTGCAATGGTATTGCACAGAGTATCCCCGACCCTCTTCTTCTAGGGTCCCCTGCTGGTGCTCCAGGCTTCTCCTCTTCGGCAAGCGGATTTCCATGGGGGCAGCCGTGCGGGCTCACTCCTGAGCCGCCATGTCTATTTCGCTCAGCACAGCATTTGATTGGCAGCCGCTACACATCGTGCACATCGCTGGATCGGATCGGGCTAAGGTAAGTATAAGGGGGATGGGAATCTGCAGCACAGAAAGTTTTTCAAGGTGAAAAACCTTTTTAATATCAAAATCCCCCTTTACATAAGCTTTTCCCTCACATCAGAGCCCCCTTTCATATCAGATAGCCCCTCTTACATCAGGGTCCCTATCAGAGTTACCCCATGCACCAGAGTTCCCGTCCTTACATCAGAGTCACATCAGAAGCGGTGACCAACTGATCTAAATCCTCACTGTGTACATTAGGTCTGTGGATATACGACTGACCCTAGCTGTGGGCTGGATGTGGCCCACGATCCGTAGTTTGAAGACCACTGGCCTATGCAATCAAGGGGCTCCTGTAGATATTAAAATACTGTGCGGCTTTTTAAATTTTCAATTAATTATATTGCTATACCTGTAGGTCATTTGGGCCCATTCAGAAGCCTGGTCGAAAACTCCCAGTTAGCAATCCCCAGGTCCTGCTTTGTTGATAGAATGTGAAATCTATTCGTTTTCACTCCTATGATGCTGTTAATGAGCATCCAACGGTTTTCCATGTCATTGCAACATGGCAGGATGTGGGGATTGCTAACTGGTAGTCTTTTGACCAGGCTTCTGAGGGTGCCCAAATAGCCTACAGGTATGACAATATAATTGATACACATTCTACAAAGCTGCACTGTTTTTTTAATATTCACTAGGGGCCCCTGACTGCTTAG
Organism: Aquarana catesbeiana; assembly: GCF_042186555.1. Lineage (NCBI taxonomy): Eukaryota > Metazoa > Chordata > Amphibia > Anura > Ranidae > Aquarana > Aquarana catesbeiana. The sequence goes on from NC_133325.1 coordinate 239,350,434, forward strand.
GCTCCTTTCTGGAAAGGGTGAACATAGTCTTTAACCGCTTGCCGACCAGCCGTCGCAGTTGCAACATGGCTCGGCTGCACGAATCGCCGTCATGTTACGTCGCTTCTATTAGTAGCCACTAGGGGCGTGTGTGTGCCCGCTGCTCGCCGTTGCGTGTCGTGATGACCGCGGGCTTCCGCGATCGCTCGTGGCACGGTGAGAACCAGGATCTCTGTGTGTAAACACAGAGATCCCGGTTCTCTGAGGGGAGAAGAGACAGATCATGTGTTCATACAAAGTACGAACACCGATCTATCTCTTCCCCTAGCTAGTCCCATCCCCCCTTCAGTTAGAACACGTAGCAGGGAACACAGTTAACCCCTTGATCGCCACCTAGTGTTAACCCCGTCACTGCCAGTGACATTTTGACAGTAATCAATGCATTTTTATAGCATTGATCGCTGTATAAATGCCAATGGTCCCAAAAATGTGTCAAAATTGTCCGATGTGTCCGCCATAATGTCACAGTCATGATAAAAATTGCAGATCGCCGCCATTACCAGTAAAGAAAAAAAATAATAAAAATGCAATAAATCTATCCCCTATTTTGTAGATGCTGCAAACTTTTGCACAAACCAATCAATATACGCTTATTGCGATTCTTATTACCAAAAATATGTAGAAGAATGCATATCGGCCTAAACTGAGAAAAAATTAGATTTTTTACAAAAAAAAAATGGGGATATTTATTACAGCAAAAAGTACAAAATATTGTGTTTTTTTTCAAAATTGTCGCTCTTTTTTTGTTTATAGCGCAAAAAATAAAAACCGCAGAGGCGATCAAATACCACCAAAAGAAAGCTTTATTTGTGGGAAAAAAAGGACGTCAATTTTGTTTTGGTACAGCGTCACACGACCGCGCAATTGTCAGTTAAAGCGACGCAGTGCCGAATCGCAAAAAATGCTCTGGTCATTCAGCAGCCAAATCTTTCGGGGCTGAAGTGGTTAAGCACTCCAGAACTAGTTTTAAATGCAGGTAATTAATTTAACGGTATGTATTTTTGTTTGTGTGAGAAAATACAGCAGTAAAAAAAGTATTGAACACGTCACCATTTTTCTAGGTAAATATATTTCTAAAGGTGCTATTGACATGAAATTTTCACCACATGTCCTTAACAACCCATGCAATCCATACATACAAGGAAACCAAAACAAATACATTCAGACATTTAAGTTATGTGTAATAAAATGGATTGACACAGGGAAAAAGGATTGAACACATGAAGAAAAGGGAGGTGCAAAAAGGCATGGAAAGCCAAAACACCAACTGAAATCTATCAGTAATTAGAAAGCAATAATCCTGCCCCTTGTCAGTGCAAATTAATATCAGCTGGTTTAGTTTCAACTGATGGCCTACAAAAAGGTGTCTCATTACCAAGGTGTCATGCAAGAAACAACTCATGTTGGGTAAAAGCAAAGGGCTCTCAAGACCTTATCAATCTTATTGTTGCAAAGCATACTGATGGCATTGGTTACAGAAGGATTCCTAAACTTCTGAATGTTCCACTAAGCACTGTTGGGGCCATAATCTGGAAGTAGAAAGAACATCATTTCACCATACAGTGCCTTGAAAAAGCATTCATACCCCATGACATTTTCCACGTTTTGTCATGCTACAACCAAACACTTAAATGTATTTTATTGGGATTTTATGTAATAGACCAACACAAACTGGCACATAATTGTGAAGTTGAAAGAAAATGATAAATGGTTTTCAAATTTTTTTACAAATAAATAACTGAAAAGTATGGCGTGGATTTGTATTCAGCCCCCTTTACTCTGATACCCCTAACTAAAGTCTAGTGGAACCAATTGCCTTCAGAAGTCACCTAATTAGTAACAAGAGTCCACCTGTGTGTAATCGAATCTCTGTATAAATTCAGCTGTTCTGTGAAGCCCTCAGAGGTTTGTTAGAGAACCTTAGAGAACAAACAGTATCATGAAGGTCAAGGAACACACCAGACAGGTGAGGGATAAAGTTGTGGAGAAGTTTAAAGCAGGGTTAGGTCATAAAAAATATCCCAAGCTTTAAACATCTCATGGAGCACTGTTCAATCCATCATCCGAAAATGGAAAAAGTATGGCATAACTGCAAACCTACCAAGACATGGCCATCCACCTAAACTGACAGGCCGGGCTTGGAGAGCATTTATCAGATGGTAACTCTGGAGGAGCTGCAAAGATCCACAACTCAGTTGGGAAAATCTGTCTACAGGACAACTATTAGTCGTGCACTCCACAAATCTGGCCTTTATAGAAGAGTGGCAAGAAGAAAGACATTGTTGAAAGAAAGCCATAAGATGTCTTGTTTGCAGTTTGCGAGAAGCCATATGGGGGACACAGCAAACATGTGGAAGAAGGCACTCTGGTCAGATGAAACCAAAATTGGCCTTTTTGGCCTAAAAGCAAAACGCTATGTGTGGAGGAAAACTAACACTGTATATCACCATGAATACACCGACCCCTACCGTGAAACATGGTGGTGGCAGCATCATGTTGTGGGGATGCTTTTCTTCAGGAGGGACAGGAAAGCTGGTCCGAGTTGATGGGAAGATGGTTAGAGTCTGCAAAAGACTTGAGACTGGGGTTCACCTTCCAGCAGGACAAAGCATATTCATGTGTTAGAATAGCCTAGTCAAAGTCCAGACCTAAATCCAATTGAGAATCTGTGGCAAGACTTGAAAATTGCTGTTCACAGACGCTCTCCATCCAATCTGACAGAGCTTGAGCTATTTTGCAAAGAAGAATGGGGAAAAATGTCACTCTCTAGATGTAAAAAGCTGGAAGACACATCCCCAAAAAGACGTGCAGCTGTCATTGCAGTGAAAGGTGGTTCTACAAAGTATTGACTCAGGGAGCAGAAAACAAATGCACATCACGTTTTTCACATATTTATTTGTAAAAAAATTTTGAAAACCATTTATCATTTAACTTCTACTTCACAATTATGTGCCACTTTGTGTTGGTCTATCACATAAAATCCAAATAAAATACATTCACGTTTTTGGTTGTAACATGACAAAATGTGAAAAATGTCAAGGGGTATGAATACTTTTTCAAGGCACTGTACAGTACATATAACAAAGAAAAGTATCAATTTAATGTTTTGCTACAGCAAAGCAGCTCACTTGGAATGGCATGTTTCATTTAATTGTATAGTGTTTGTTATGTGACCACAGATAGTGTTTTATCATTTTTCTGTGTGAAAAGCAATTTTAGGCAAGGCTTTTAAAAACCTAAGTAGTGGACAGTATAATACCATGGCAGTGCTAGCGTTACAAAATCGAGTGGGGTATTAATTGTGTGAATATGTCAGTCACATGTGATTTTGTCAATCTCCATTTCCACAGTCCCACATTGTGTGAACTGTGCTATCAGCCTCCATCTTAGGAGGACTTAAAGTGTATTTTACCTCAACATTTTAGATTGGTTATATGTGTCTGTTGTACTGTGTACTTGTAGTTAAAATCATGCTGTTCTCTTTGCTTTGCTTCCTTTGTGTGAAATAATTGCTGATCCTGCCTGTCCCATGCTTTCCAATTTCAAACTGACCATACTAGGCATGAAAGTACATCCATCCCAGGATGGTCAGTTTTCTTTTTTGCATTCTTCTTTAGAGCACAGCCTGCCTGTAATCCAGTGGTCAGACTTCTGCTGACACCTCCCCCCCTGCACAGCTCTCCACTGGGAAGATCAGTGTGCTGCTGTTTCCCTGCCTCCTGCTGACAAGCAGCAGTTGGAAGGCATTCAGGAGGCGACCCTACTGCCTCTTAAATGTCCTAATATTTTTCTTTAATACCAAGGAGAATTGTGTAGCACTGATTTTGCATGCTCTGATTGTGTGTGTTTTGACTGTGTATGCACTGAATGTGTCCTTTTTTGTGCTTGCTCTGACTATACGTTCTCCACATGTACATGCTCTGTCTATGCAGGATGTGTGTGTTCTGTGTGCTCTGACTGTGTGTGCAGTGTCTTAGCTGTAACTGTACATACATTGTCTTTGTATATTCAGGCTGCATGGTTTGTGTGTGCAGTATCTGTATTCTGTGTGTACAGTATTTGTGTACATGTGTGTGTTTTGTCCCTGTGTGCAATGTCTGTGCATATTCTGTACAGGCACAAAATGACAATAAATGAGGAGCCGGGAGAAATGGCCACACAAATGGAGAAAGTAACATTGTATAAGAGCAAAGAGGTTAGAGGGAGTGCTGCATTGAGGAGGAGAACTGAGAGGTAGGTATGACATGAACTATGTGAGTGAAATGCCCCGTACACACGATCGGATTTTTCGATGGAAAATGTTCAATGGGAGCTTGTTGTCGGAAAATCCGCCCGTGTGTAGGATCAGACATTTTCCACCGGAATTTCTGTCACACAAAATTTGAGATCTGGATCTCAAATTTTCCGACAACAAAATCCAGTGTCGTAAATTCCGATCATGTGTACACAATTCCGATGCACAAAGTTCCACGCATGCTCGGAATCAAGAAGAAGAGCCGCACTGGCTATTGAACTTCCTTTTTCTCGGCTCATCGTACATGTTGTACGTCACCGCGTTCTTGACGTTCGCAATTTCCGACAAAATTTGTGTGTATGCAAGCCAAGTTTGAGCCAACGTCCGTCGGGAAAAAAATCCACGGTTTTGTTGTCGAATCCTACCGTGTGTACGGGGCATAATAGTGAATGGGGAACATTTATCAGTTTTGTTGTATGGCAAAGCAATGCTAAACAGGAGCAGTGAGGCCCATTGTGAGATAGATTTCTTGCAAGGTTACAGCCACTTTTAAATTAGGCATCTGTTTAGAGTGGAAATCTGTCTTATATTCAGTAATATGTTGTAAATCTGTCTCAGAATGTTGCAAACTATCACACTTTGCTGTCCAGTTATACAAGCGCACAGGACTGTAAACCTGTTGCAGAGATTTTGCTGAAGAAGACTGATTTGTGACTAATTGTGTGGCTAATTTGCTTGATAAATGCCTCAGACAGATTTTACGTGTCTCTCACGCATTTCAAAAGTGGTGAAGAATGCACCAAATTCGTATACCTGTCTAGAACTTGTACTTGAATTTGGTGCATGCTGTGCCACTTTTAGAAAGCAAGAGAGACACTTTCATCTGTAAGCCAAAAGAGAGTTGGTCTTAGTTAGCTCCACTTTTACATCCAATGTGACACAATGGAAAGTTACTCTAAATTAGGTGCATGAGTTGCTGTCAAAACCAAAAGCTTCATGAATTAGGCACAATACATTAACAAGGGGGATTAACACCAGAAAAGCGGTGCAGCAGCTTTATTAAATTCCCCCTAAATATTTAGCGACCCCCAAGTAGTGTTAACAGGAAACAAGGTATTCTGCAAAGTAGAACAGGGAAAGTGGAATGAATAAAGAGAGTTGGTCTTAGTTAGCTCCACTTTTACATCCAATGCGACACAATGAAAAGCTACCTAAATTAGGTGCATGAGTCGCTGTCGGAACCAAAAGTGTCACAAATACTTCATGAATTAGGCACAATACATTAACAAGACAGATTAACACGAGAAAAGTGGCCCAGCAGCTTTATTAAATTCCCCCCTATATTATTAGAGACCCCCCCCCCCAGTACTGTTGACAGAAAACAAGGTATTCTGCAAAGTAGCACAGGGAAAGTGGAATGAACACCGAGGGTATTCACACCAGATGCGGTGGGACTGAGTTTTGGGGGCTGTTGCCACAAAATGCCTTGTTACTTATGTGCCCGGTTCACACTACTGTGGTACGGTGGTGTGCAGGCATGGTGCCCAGAAAAAGTACTGCATACAGTACTTTTTTCAGTACAGCGCTGTGCCAGGCAATACACTGCCTCGCACCACGCAGCTGGCAATTGAACTTTGTGAGATGTCAATAGTGTGACATCTCAATAGAGTTAATTTAAAAAAACAGAGGAAAAGAAGTGCAGCGCAAAGAAAAAATATACAATAAAAAGGTCTTTAAGCTGGAATCTTAAAATAGTCCCAAAAAAGTGTCAATAAATACACATATCCAGTGAAGTGGAGCGTGACAAAACACCAATGTGGCAAACATCCTGAGTCCCACCACTGAACAGCAATATACCTCAATTTTATGACCCCTGAACTAACAGGAAGGTCATAAACAGCATTCCCCTTAGAGCTATATATCCGTAGACTGTAATGCCGCTGGGACCACTGCTCCGAATAAGGGGGCTCTGTCCAATGAATATGCAATAAAGAAGGGAAAAATAGTGCTCTACGTATATAAAAGTTAATTTTTAAAGCATAAAAACACACTCACATCTGATGGCACTGTCCTCAGTGCATATAAACTGGCTCACAAGTACGGGGTAGTCAAGCACCATACATCGAGACAGATGCGGGTGAGGTCATCAACAGCAGGTTCCTCCCCTGTACTCGTCACATCCTGGGCAGGACTTCATCAGCAGGGATGGATAGTCCATCCCTACTGGCGAAGTCCTGCCCAGGACGAAACGTGTACAGAGGAGAAACCTGATGTTGATGACGGCTGTCTCGATGTATGGTGTTTGATCACCTTGTACTTTTGAGCCAGGACAGTGGTAGATTTTTGCTTACCTTAGAACGAAGCCCACCAGCGATGCCTGCACACCTGTGAGACAGCTGACATCTTCCCCGGAGTTTCTTCCTGGTTTGCGGGCTCCAGTGCTGTGAGTGGCGGGAGCTGCAATGAATGACGTCACTCCCGCACATGCGCGCGGGAGCCACCGTTTACAGCATGGGCTCTGAAGGTCCGGCGCGGTAAGCCAGACCTTCAGAGCACATGCGCTGATGACATCATCGGCTGCATGCACTCTGAATATCTCCTAAACTGTGCAAGTTTAGGAGATATTCACAGTACCTACAGGTAGGCCTTATTATAGGCTTACCTGTAGGTACAAATAAAAATTAAGACTTTACTTCCTCTTTAAGGATTTTTTATTGTATATTTTTTGCTTGCACTGCACTTCTTTTCAAGTGTTTATTTTATAGATATTGTGAATATTGCCTATAGTGTCCAGCTTGCATTAATTTAGTGTTTTATTTTGGTTACGCTGATTGGTTCTCTTCATTCATTTAAAAAAAAAGCTCAGTCAGATCGCACTGCACACGCACTGTGCTGCAATGGAGAGCATGGAGGGCGATGAGCATGCTCATTGAGTGCGTAAAGCTGACAGGATGCAAGAAACCTCTAGTGCTGTGACAGGAAACCTACTATAAAGTGCCCTTCTCTTTTAATGTTATATACCAGGTATGTGTATATGAGGGCTTAGCTTAGCTTATGCAATTTGGATTTTCCTTTGTGGCTGATCCTATCTGACGTTTTCCCTGCTCTTGCTAGTTATTGTTATTAATCTCCAGTTCCCTAAGTGAGCAGATAAACTCGCTCAGCAAAGGTGATCCATTGTAAACAAATGAACCCCTGATCTGGATCAAATACCAGAGAACAGATACCAGTATCTAATCATCACTAGTCGTGATATATTTCCATTATGCTCATTGGAGGATTTTATGTGTTATTCTTGCTGCCTTTTATATATTCATGAAAATATTTCAACAATAATGCTTTAATAAGCCTAAAAATAATGCCTAAAAATTGCTCAAAAATTGTATACAAGCCAAGGGCTAGATAAACCCTGCCTTTTAGTTAAACTAATGCCCCGTCAACATGAGCGGATTTTCCGTCGGAAAAAACTTGGATGGTTTTTCTGACGGAATTCCGCTCAATCTTGCCTTTTGCATATACACAGTCACACAAAAGTTCTCTGAACTTTCGACCGTCAAGAATGCGGTGACGTACAACACTACGACGAGCCGAGAAAATGAAGTTCAATGCTTCCGAGCATGCGTCAAATTTTTTCCGAGCATGCGTAGGAATTTTGCGCGTCGGAATTTGTACAGACGATCGCATTTTCGGATAGGAACTTTTCCCGACCGAAAAATAGAGAACATGCTTTCAATCTTTTGCTGGCTGGAATTCCGCCAGCAAAGTCCGATGGAGCATACACACGGTCGCATTTTCTGACAAAAAGCTCACATCGGAGTTTTGCTGGCGGAATTTCCTATCGTGTGTACGCAGCATAAGGCACAGGTTTTCATTGTACACCAATAATACCCACTAACCACCGGCGTCCTAACAACCAATAACGTCTCCAGTTGATAAGGAGGATGTTGGTTGCCTGCACAGTATCCTTGTTTGACTCTCCCCTGCCCAACTCCATCAGCACTGGGGTCAGATTAGCTGAGTGAGGGAGAGAAACTGAGGGAGAAGAGAAACACTAGAATACTAGTCAGTAAAAGTGTGCTAAGATGTGTTTGTTTTGCACGAATAAATGACCTCTAACTTTGAGTGTCCTACATGTGTGAAAGTTACTGCATTATGTAAAACTATTAGAAAGATATAGATTTAAAATTCAGCTCATTAGTAAGAGAATCACACCAAATAAATGAGTTCTATATGCTCGATACACACACAGATATTGAAAGTGTAGCTGGACAAAGTGGAGGGGGATTAGAACGCATGCTAGGTTTTTATTTCTGACTGTGTCCCCTCTCTATTTGTCCTGTTAAATATGATCTTTGAAAGTGAAAGTAAAAGAAAAGTCTAAAATTTTGGGTTGCCATCAGAACCGTGATAAAGGGGAAATCTTCCAGTGGGGACATTAGTTCTGGTGACCCTAGTGAAACTTCAGGATTCCTTCACTTTGAAGGGATTTTCTCTCATGTTCTGTTTTTACTATGGGATGGGATGTGAAAGGAAATCTCCCCAGTGGGGGTTATACGGGGGTTATAACCCTCCCTTACTCTATTCCGAAAAATGCCTTTAGTTACACTTAAAAAAAAAAAGTTTAAAATAGAGGTGTTATGTGTGTACCTGAAGCTTTTCTTTTTAACTTTAGGATAGACTGAGGAGAGGTTAGAGCCCCTGTCAGGTTTTTCCTGGGGCTTCATCACATTCTGTTCTGCAGACAGCATTTTACCAGACTTGAAGCACATGAAAATCTGTATCATGGAAACAGACAACAATAAAAAGTTGAAAGGTTCTAGCATTTTTACTTCTGTCTTTGTTGCTTTTAGAGAGATTTCCCACCACTTCCTGTCCTGCTGGTATGGGGACAACCTATTTGCCAGACAGAAAGAGAAGACATTTCTCAAATTGAGCCTCTGACAGCCGTAAAACCTGACAGTTCTAAATCTTTCCAATGTTACATAGTTGGTGAGGTTGAAAAATGATACAAGTCCATCAAGTCCAACCCGCGTGTGTGCTTTATGTTTATATTACAATGTATATCCCTGTATGTTGTGGTCGTTAAGGTGCCTATCTAATAGTTTTTTGAAATTATCAATGCTCCCCGCTGAAACCCCTGCTTGTGGAAGAGAATTCCACATCCTTACCGCTCTTACAGTAAAGAACCCTCTAGGCAGTTTAAGGTTAAACCGCTTCTCTTCTAATTTTAGTGAATGGCCACGTGTCTTTTTAAATTCCCTTGCACCAAAAAACTTTATCCCCTATTGTGGGGACACCAGTACAGTATTTGTATATTGAAATCATATCCCCTCTCAAGCGTCTCTTCTCCAGAGAGAATAAGTTCAGTGCTTGCAGTCTTTTCCCATATCTGAGATCCTCCAGTCCCTTTATCTGTCCAAGCTTTGGCTTTAGACACACCTTGAAAGCTAAATACACAGTTAAAATACACACTATCCTGTCTAAAATAGGAACCGGATTTCCCTCCAATCATGTTTGTGATCATGTAACTCTCCCAGACAGCACAGGCAAAAGGTGACACAGCTTTCTCTGTTTGGGCTCTTTCACATTGGGAGTGGACTGCTTTTCAGAAGGTGGTATAGCAGCAGCTGACAGGCAATCCTGCCGCCTCCTGAATATCTGTTTCAACCACTTCCTGCCTGGCCTAGTGCAAAATGATGGCTGGGCGGGACTTTCGTCATTCCAGGTGGATGTCCTATGGCGTCCGAGCCATACTTGGCCACATGCCCTCAACGTAGGGATGATATCTTGCCAAAGGGGTCGCATCAGGCATGTTTCCTTGTCCCTATGTCCTAAGGTCCTCATCCTTACATCCCTGGCCTGGTGAATGTAGAGGTCTGCTGAAGGGGCAGAATCTAGTCGCTCCCTTTAGGTCTGGTTCACAACTAAACATGTTTTAGTGCTTTTTCAGTTTTGCAGAAACATACTACACTCCATTTAACATGGTTTTCTATGGATCACGTTCATATCTGTGCATTTTATGGAAAGGGACAGGGACTTTTTTCTGGTTTTTGGTTCCATAGACCTCAATGGATCAAAAATGTGTATTGAAAAACACAAAGTGCACCCGGTATATGCAAACTGCAACCTGCATAGGTGTGAACAAGGCCCTAAAATACGGGAGCCTCCAGACATCCAACCCTCCCCGTTATGTGTTCTAGTAGGGGGTACATTGTACCCCTGTTTACTCATTAAAGTCTTTCTAAACGCTAGTTATCTGTCCACCTTGTATAGGCATAGCATCCCAACACATACAAATATAATTGTATGGTATATTGCTTTGAAAATAAAGTTGTTTCTACTTTTTTTTTTTTCATTTAATTCATTGATCACATCTGAATGGGCAGAGCTAAGTCACAAGGTCACATGTCCTGTGAGATTGGTTTAGCTCCCTCCCTTTCTATTCAGTCAAGCATCTGATCCACAAAGGGAGCACATATTAGACTGATACCGTACTTCATTCTGATTGGCCTGGAAGGCATGGCATGTAATGGCTAAAGCAATGTTAAATGATATGTGACGTGCTGCGCGCTAAGCTCCGCTCCCATCCTGGTCAGTGCTGCTGTGATGAGAACCGTGATCACATGACCAAGCAAGTAAACTGTGTATGGTAATACACATCTTACTTACTCAACTTAATGGTGAGCATGCGCACTGTTGTAGCACTGTATTAGCCTGCAGATCATTGCCACCGGGAAAATAGCAAATGTATTTAGGAAGATTAATACACATATGAGGGGTCCTCAAAAAGTTTCCATACTACTCATATATCCATATCCATACTCCTCATGTATCCATAATACTTATAATACTTACAAACTGAAAGTGTTTAGGTTTGACTGCATATTATATGGTTTTGGTAAGGCCTGATTCACACCTATGCATTTTTTTTAGTGCATTTTCAGTTTTTCAGAAGCACACTACAGTTCATTTACCATGGTTTCCTATAGGTCATGTTCATATCTGTATATTTTATGGAAAGGGCCAGGGACCAGCAGGTTGTGTTTTTGGTTCCATAGACTTCAATGGATCAAAAACATGTATTGAAAAATGCAAAATGCACCTGGACTATGCATCAACTGCAACCTGCATAGGTGTGAACCAGGCCTAAATCTAAAGAAAATTATACAAGAAAAATGTATAATGTATGGCCAGCCTTAGTTAAAAAAAAAGTGTGGATACTTTTTTAAGAACCCTTGTATATACAGTATATATTTGGTGTTAGAATCACTTTAACAAAAAGAGTTACATAGTAAATAAACACACGCACAGCAGATAAAGTCATTTTATTAATAAAAATGATAATGTCCCATGATATAAAAAAAATGTACAGAAACATACAGAACTATACGCTGTACGCAGCATTTTTTACGCCTGAATGAATCATTAAGATGCATACCTCCGTCCTTCACAAAGAAACTATTCATTTTCCCTGGATAAATGAACCAGAGCAGATGCATAATAGACAAAGCTGTCCAGCTCAATATGTTCCATAGAAAAGAATGGCAAAATATTTTTGAAATTTTATACGCAGGCCCCTATTGGCTGACAGAATGACCCAATTTCGATTCTGTAAGAAATATGAATTTTTGCTGTTGTCTAAACAGCCTTGAACCCAAAATATGAAGAAATGCTTGTTTCCTGTTATAAGATTCTTGTCTCAGTGATTTTGCATGTTATTGAAGCACCCGCATTTAGAAAGTGTCTACTTTCTTTTGTCATGCCTGTTTAGGTCGGAAAATGATAGAGTGCACCTTCTTGGCATTGAGTCGTGACAAACACAGTGTTACTAATTCGGAGCTTACAAAACAAGAATATGTAATCTAACAGAAATCTTTATCTGTTGCTAATGCTGTCAGGTAACAGGAATCCTATTAGTATTACTGCTACAGTGGTGAGTACTCTGAAGTTGACATAATGCCAATTCTTAGTAAAACAAAGTTCAAAATTTCTAGTTAGCAGAATGCTTTAACTGGCAGATCTACTATCCATTTGTTTTTATTTTTTCATACGGCATTCATGTACTCATTGTCTCTGTGACTTTTAATAGTACCGAGTAGAAATACATTTATTGTGCAGAACTGGGCACACCTTTGTGTAATTCTTTACACCTGCCTATCAATGAATGGCACAACAATAACCTAAATACAAGACTCAGGTGACTCTTACAGCTTAGCTTCCCCAAAAACAGCGTTTGAGCTTGTTAATTGTCAATAAAAGGCTTACAGAATAAAACACTACGCAGTATAACTCACTGGCAGAAGCTTTAGGTCTGATTCATTTATCCATTACCTGAAAAATGTAAAATAATACAAGTTGGTCTTTACAGTTCTGTGTGCAACCTAGGAGTCTTGAAGTGATCCCTCTCTGATCAGTGTCTCTGCTACTGTGCACAAATGCCAAAAACGTACTTGTCATACCAAAATTCAAAGCAGAAGTTATGTTTTGTTTTGTTTGGGGGGGGGGGGGGGGTACAGCACCAAACATATGCTTTGCGCCTATGGTATGGGGTGTATCCCATGTTCTACAGGCTGCTGCTTCTTAATTTTCCCTTCATGCTGCCTTAATAGCCACCAGATATTGCAGCTTGCCTGTCTCCATCTGCTCACCATTCAGGGACCTTGTACTACTATTCTCTTGACCACCAATGAATGGCAGTAATCCTGCTTCAAGACTTAAAGGGATCACTTTGACATAGCTGGCCAGCTTGAACATTATTATTATACATGATTTTTATAGCGCCAACAGTTACAACATGAGCACTACAACAGCACTTTACAACATTAGGGCAGACAGTACTTTTACAATACAATTCAAGAAATGGGAAATATATTGGTGTTATTTCACAGGTACCAAAAATAATATAAATTTCAAAATAAACTGTTGGGAAAAGAGAGGAGACCTACATGCAGCCTGGAAAGACTTGCTAGTCCAAAACTTACCTGGCTGATTATTTCCCGTACACACATAGTTACATAGCAAAGCTGGCCACACACATCAAGTTCAGCCATTACTGAAAGATGGCCTAGTTTTTTTACAGTCAAGCTGGCTATAAACGGTGGAGTTTTCCTGCATGCTGAATGCACTTGTGATAATAAAGTTATTTGTCGCATAAGGATTAACAGACTAGGAGTGGATGAGAACAGCATCAACGACAGCATCCAGCAAGGATTTTGTCTGGTGACAAGGTGGAACAGAAGCGGACCTCATATGTTGTTTCATGGAAGTGACCACGTTCCCGGTTCCATGCTTGTTTGACTCCGTCCCGTTGGCATTGGGTCCACATAGTCTGGTAAGAGTACCCAATCTTTCTTATCGGTGATGGATGCACAATCTATGGTGATTTTTTAATTGGATGGTGGTCAATCCTTCAGATGTCGACTATACCTTCAATTTTACCTTTTAATTTTATTCACTTCTTTGTACTGTTTTGTTTGCGTTTTCCCTCACGGGTTATTACTGCTGTATATACTCGAGTATAAGCCGAGATTTTCAGCCCTTTTTTTAGGCTGAAAGTGCCCCCCTCGGCTTATACTCGAGTCACCGATGTCTGCCTACCTGATCAACGTGTCATGCAGACAGACGGTGGCCAACGTGTCATAAAAACAGACAGCGGCCATTCCAGTGTTCAAAAGCCACGCCTCCTCCTTGTCTGTGATAGGCAGAACACTCAATTTCCCAGCAGTCAGTGTTCAGCCTATCACGGACATCCTCTGAACCTCGTCCGTAGTATGAGGATGAGCAGACGTCCGTGATAGGCTGAACACTGACTGCTGGGAAATTGAGTGTTCTGCCTATCACAGACAAGGAGGAGGTGCGGCTTTGGAACTGGAATGGCCTCCGTATGTTTTTATGACACGCTGATCGGTGGATGCAGAGCGGCACACGGAGGATGCCGATCGGCACAGGAGGGATTTAGATTGGCACAGGAGGGATGCAGATCGGCACAGGAGGGATGCAGATCGGCACAGGAGGGATGCAGATCGGCACAGGAGAGATGCAGATTGGCACAGGAGGGATGCAGATTGGCACAGGAGGGATGCAGATTGGCACAGGAGGCTGCAATGGACACAGGTAGGTATACACAGGACACAGTGAGGTAGGCAGATCTGCACAGGTAGGCATGCACAGGACACAGAGAGGTATGCAATAGACACAGGAAGGCATGCAGCTGCAGGTGGGCATTGTTGACCCTCTTTTCCACTTACAGTAGCTGCTGCATTTCTCACCCTCGGCTTATACTCGGGTCAATACGTTTTTCCCAGTTTTTTTGTGGTAAATTAGGGGTCTCGGCTTATATTCAGATCAACCTATACTCGAGTATATATGGTAATTCACAATGTTATTCATATTTATGGACTATTTAGTGTTTTCACATTTATGAATTGTATGTAGATTCATCAATTGTTTTTTGCACCTAGCACTTTATCATTCGAATGATTTATTTGCACATTCAGGGTGTTACATATACTGTTTGCATATTTGCACAAATTGTTTCAGTTTACACATATAATATGGTGTAGCACTGCACTTAAATATTCTTACCAAAAAAAAAAAAATATAACAACCATTAAAATATGAAAAGTTTATTGTACATTATAATTAAAAACAGGTACAGACTTTAAAAGCATATGTCCCTTGTGCAATTTCGATCACATGTGTGAGTACAAAATACCACAACCACATAGGAAATGTTGGATAAGGAGGTGTACCCCAACATTACCTACGTTTCAACTTTTGTTGTTTTCCTCAGGGGTTAATACAAGCAGATTCTACAAGAAATCAATGTATTAACTTATTGATATACAATTATATTAATAGATACAGAAATATACAACAAAAAATTATCAGGCAGGTCCATA
Source organism: Aquarana catesbeiana (assembly GCF_042186555.1). Taxonomy (NCBI): domain Eukaryota; kingdom Metazoa; phylum Chordata; class Amphibia; order Anura; family Ranidae; genus Aquarana; species Aquarana catesbeiana. The sequence continues at coordinate 239,365,608 of NC_133325.1, forward strand.
AAGACATGGATGAGTAAGTTTGGAGTGGAGGAACTTGACTGGCCTGCATAGAGTCCTGACCTCAACCCGATAGAACACCTTTGGGATGAATTAGAGTGGAGACTGTGAACCAGGCCTTCTCTCCAACATCAGCACCTGACCTCACGAATACGCTTCTGGAAGAATGGTCAAACATTCCCATAGACACACTCCTAAACTTTGTGGACAGCCTTCCCGGAAGAGTTGAAGCTCTTACAGTATAGCTGCAAAGGGTGGGCAAAGTCGATATTGAACCCTACTGACTAAGACTGGGATGCCATTAAAGTTCATGTACGTGTAAAGGCAGGCGTCTCAATACATTTGGTTATATAGTGTATAAGATGAGACTCCACACTGCCTAACAATTAAAGAAGCAAGATATTCAGCAGCCACAGACACTGTGGCTTACACAAAGTGGGGAACAGTGGCGACAATTAAGATAAGATAAAAAAAAACTTGACAGTGTATTAAAGGTCAACTTGCTGCGTATAGTATGGAAAATATTCTCATACCCCTCAATAATGGGCATATTGAGGAGAGGTGATAATTATAATCCATGGAAATGAGAGGAGAAATCAAAAACAATGGCCAGGGGTTTAAATGTAACAGAAACAAATGGGAGGGGGTAGGAAAGGGATATGGAGTGGGAAGGGGGTATAACAAGGGAGAAAGGCTGTGCCAGACAGGGAGGGTGAAGGACATCTGCCCCCATAGGATTTAAAAACCCAGGTAAAGTAATGTAAGGAAATAAGAGAAAATAAATAAGAGCGTGAGTTACAGCAAGGATAAGTGGGAAGAGAAAGTGGCTCCGAGGAGGGCGTGGGACCAGAAAGTAGTTATTTGTGATTCATCTGTAAAGGAAAAATCCAACCAGTGGAGCCAAGTGTTTTTTTTTTTTAACAGATAACAGTTTATTCAAATGATGCACAAATGCAATGCAGGTTTACAAAGATATACAAAGAAAAGTTAAAAACATAAGAGCAACACTATACTGCACAGACTACATTTATCCCAATGCTAACAAAGTTTCTTTTGGATTCAGTCCTTGAGAGGGGGTGTCTATACCCGCCAGAAGCCTCTCACCACCAGGGGGGGGGTGGGGAGAAATAAGTAAGGGGGGAATGAGGATGGGGAGGGGGGGAGGAGCCAAGTGGTTTAAAACTTTGAATAGGTCCCCTTGAGAGAGCTAGTTAGGTCTTTAATTTGCTTGATCTTCAACTCAGCGGAGCCTTTGTTGAATCATAGGTGGTGAGGGAGATTTCCACAGTGCTGGAATGCAGGAGCAAGCTGCATTAACCAAATTAATTATAACTGACTTTTTATACATCTAGAAATGGAAATTATTATGGTTGATTATGGTGGAGATGAAAAAAGCTAAGATGTTTTGGAATGTGGTGGTCTGTAAATTTTGGAATCAGGGCATGAACTTTGGTCTAGAACATGTGAAGTAAGTCTGCATGTGGTGAGTTATATCTCCTACAAGAATCTGGAAAAGTTAGGTATAAGGGAGTCTAAAACCATAGGGGTACACTACCAGTGGATAACAATTTTGTAACCAGATTCTTGATAACTGTTGCTTGAGGAAAAGTGATAAGATAAGGTAATGCCGCGTACACACGAGCGGACTTTCTATCCTACTTGGTCCGGCACACTTTCCGACGGACTTTGTCCGCCAGGTGCGCCGGACTTTAAAACGGACGGACTTGCCCACACACGCCGGGACTTTCCGGCGGGCTAAGTCCGCCCGTCTTTCCGACGGACTTTCGCCGGAGTTCCGGCGGACTTTCAGAATGAACGGACTTGCCCACACACGGACAAGTCCGTTCATTTTGAACGTGACTCAGGTGCGACGGAACTAGAAAAGGATGTCAATCTTGCCGCTTTTATCGGCGAGATTGACACCTTACTAGCCCCGTCGCGGGGCATACCAGGCCCTTAGGTCTGGTATGGATTATAAAGGGGAACCCCGCTACGCCGAAAAAACGGCGTGGGGTCCCCCTAAAATCCATACCAGACCCCGATCCGAGCACGCAGCCTGGCCGGTCAGGAAAGGGGGTGGGGACGAGCGAGCGCCCCCCCCCCTCCTGAACCGTACCAGGCCGCATGCCCTCAACATGGGGGTGGGTGCTTTGGGGGAGGGGGGCGCCCTGCGCCCCCCCCCCCCAAAGCACCTTGTCCCCATGTTGATGAGGACAAGGGCCTCTTCCCGACAACCCTGGCCGTTGGTTGTCGGGGTCTGCGGGCGGGGGCTTATCGGAATCTGGGAGCCCCCTTTAATAAGGGGGCCCCCAGATCCCGGCCCCCCACCCTATGTAAATGAGTATGGGGTACATGGTACCCCTACCCATTTACCTAGGAAAAAAGTCTAAGTAATAAAACACACTACACAGGTTTTTAAAATATTTTATTAAACAGCTCCGGGGGGGGGGAAACTGAGTCCGGCGGAAAGATTTAGAACTTTCTTCAAATCTAGGTCCGGCGGGCTTTTGGGAAAAAGTCCGCCGGAAAAGTCCGCCGGTGCCTACACACGGGCGGATTGTCCGGCACACTCTGGTCCGCCGGACCAAGTATGCCGGAAAGTCCGACCGTGTGTACGCGGCATAAGAGTTTTGGATATGGCCTCAGGAGATAAAACTGTGTGAAGATCCGCTTCCCATGGGTCTAAGAAATGGAGTGGAGTTTGTGATTACTCAGTAACAGTTTATATGTCAAAGAGAACGCATGATCTATTGGACCAGGAGCCTGGCATTCTCATTCAAATGGTGTGAGTGGATGCTCGATCAACTAGGCACTCAGCAGCGATCTAATTGTAGGATTCGCAGCAGTCCCAAAGGTAGAAAGTTCAGGTCTTTCAACATTTGATCAGCCAAAATCCATGCTGAGTGTTCAACTAAATGAAAGGCTAGTTGTTTATTCTCATGAAGCAGAGTGTAAAATAATTTGTCTTGGCAGCTCAGGGTAATGTTAGGGTGAACCACAAAGGGTTATTAATAAAGGGGAAGGAGAGCAGGAAATGCCATGTGTGGTAAAAGCTCTGGAAATGCCATGTGTGGTAAAATTATGAGTACGCAAATCGAGAGGCAAGATGTTGGGGCACCAGAGTGCAAAGAAGATGGATTGCGCCATGGAGACCCATTGTGTGGTAGAAGAATGTCTGCAGAAATATGGCCTCCAGTGGGAGACTATTCTAGCAAGCTGGCAGAGGAGACACCCTGTAGGGGAAACCTACTATTTCTCTTCTCATCAGATACCTCTCTCTAATGCTGCTCCTATTCTTTCCCTATCCAACTGGGACTCACACTGCTGGCATTCCAAATGATGCAGAATTCTACTATTTATGGAATCCTCAGCCAAGATGGCTGCCCCAATCTCCTGTAGCTTTGGAATCTGAAAAGATTGTTATCCTCTTCAAAATGGCTGTCTGGAGCCCATCACAGGAAACAATTATTCCTCAATGGGCAGCCCACCAGCCTAAAGAAATGGCACAGTGTCAGCTTAAAATGTTACTAAACCCAGGACCCCGCCTTCACTATATCTGATCTCACACAGTATACAAAACATGTAAATGCAATCATTTTAGTAAATATAAATGGCTAAATACCTTTTTTTCATCAGCAGTATATAGCAGTCTTGTGACTTCTATCAGTGACTGGTTAAAGCTTGTGGGAGGAGTTTTCATATTGCACTAGCTGCCCTATTGGGATGCCGAACCCCTGACCCTCTGTCTGGACAGTGCTGATTGGCCCTGTGCTGATCATATGCACTCTCCCAAGAAAAAAAAACTCTTTAGCAATACAAACCAAACTGAGCATGTGCAGCCTGACTCCGTTTACTCTGCCTTATCTGGACATGTTTTGGGGGCAATGCAAGAAGGGGTGGATCTGTGCATACAGGATCAGGCAGCCTTTTTACACAATGCAGAGGCTTAACCTCTTAGATTCCACAGTAAGTATAACAAACATGGGGGGCGTGGCCGGATGTGATCGCGGCAGGAAGTGTCTTCCCGGAGCTCCGGTAGCCATCCGCTCAAGTATCCTATTTTGCGCCTGACCGCTTAGACATTACTCCTCACAAGTGTGACCAAGATCTGGGGGAAGGGAAGAGGAACAAAACGATGCCCTCCTCAACATCGAAGAAGCAGGGCAAACAGCATCCCCAGCCGCCGTCAGGTGAGAGGCAGCTGCGCTCTCAAGAGAGCATGGCTCTCTCATGGCTGTGAGGTAGACACAGATGCCATCACAGGGCCCATCCTGGAAGCCATAGCGGCCTCAAAAACGGAACTGGTCAGTCGCATAGACTGTTTGGCGTCAGAGTGCAACCTTATACGCCATGATCTGGATAAAATCAGGGGCAGACTGACGACGGCTGAGGATCGAATCTCTGAGGTGGAGGATGTCTCTCACACGCAAGGCTCACAATTAAATGAGCTGAAGGATACGGTCCGGGCGTTACAGCGTAGAGCAGACGACGCGGAAGATCGCCAACGCAGAAATAATGTAAGAGTGGTGGGACTCCCTGAGGGGGTGGAGGGGTCAACCCCGTCAACCTTTGCTGAACAGTTCTTTAAATCGTTATTATCGCTGGGTGACCTCCCCCCAACCTATGTGGCGGAGAGAGCACACAGAGTCCCCACAGGAGCAAGGCCGTCTGGGGCCCCACCTCGCCCGTTCCTGGTACGGTTCCTGAATTACAAGGACAGAGACATGTTGTTAGCCGAAGCGAGGAAACATCAGGATCTCAAGTATGAAAACGCACGTATAATGCTGTTTCCTGATTTCTCAGCGGAGACACAACGCAGACGGAGATCTTTCACGGAGGTCAAGAGCAGGCTCAGAGAAATGGAGTTGAAATACAGCATGTTGTACCCAAGTCGTCTCCGGGTCCAGTTCAAAGGTTCAGTAAAGTTCTTTGATACACCGCAAGAAGCGTGCGACTGGCTGGATATGAATCCATGAAGCTTTTTCCAGGCAAGATGGCAACTGTAAGCTGAGTTTTCTTTTTTGTTTGCTTTTTCTTTCCTTTTTTCTTTATTTTTGTTACCTCAGGAATAGCCATAATCACTTATTTTTGGAGGTCTTGTGTCGTTTATTAATCTGACTGCTATGTCTGCATGGGGATTGTTGGCTCTGAAGAAGCACTGAATTAATATCAGGGTGTACTACATTTTTCACAGCCTGCGATTAAACCCTTCAGCAAGATCGTTTTTTCTTTTCATTTTTACTCTTAATCTAGAGCTTTGGGTCTTACATATGGTACAGGCTGTTATTTTTTATTTCTGTTCCCACATTAGGGAGTACTATGGTAATTTACATTGTGCAGGGAATCAACGCAATTTTTTCTACATCCGCACAATTGAGTCACCTGCTAGTTCATTGAGAAAAATGGTCAGGTGTAAATTCTCACCTTAAACAGACTGATACCGGAATTCTGGTGAAGTCATCGGATTTTTCAACAAATGCCGAACTCTCGATTCACGGGGTGGAACTCTCTCAAGTTGGTTTGTTATCTGGATCAAGCTACATACTGGACAATTTTTCTTTTTCTTTTCTTTTTGGGTCTTAAATTTTTGTTTTGGTTGGTTATAGGTTCCGGTATGGTAGCAGGGGGGGTTCTGTTAGACCACTGCCACGGGTCTTTTTTAATGTATGCATGTAAGTCTGCACTAATGCAAGTGTCATCATATGGGGTGTGGTTGCCTAATTTTTCTTGCTCACTACTTAACCTGAAGATATTATGGTTTGGTATATTTTCTAATGGATAGCAAAATCAAAATTATGTCATGGAACGTAAGGGGTTTAAATAATAAGTTTAAAAGAGCAGCGGTCTTTCACTGTCTCAGGCAGACGAAACCACATATCGTCCTCCTGCAGGAGACACACTTAGAGGGTAGCAAAATTTTGTCTTTACGCAAACACTGGATCCAAAGGACGATACACTCCACATACTCAACATACGCAAGAGGTGTATCCATTTTGATAAGTAAAACAATAGCCTGTACGATCCATCAGGTGATTTCTGATCCGGGGGGTCGATATGTGGTGGTTTCTCTGGAAGTGTGTAATCAAAAATTTCTACTGGTGAATATTTATCTGCCTCCACCCTTTCAGGTCAAGCTTCTATATGATTTGATGGTGCAACTGGCTCCATTTCTTCATATTCCTATGCTCCTTATGGGAGACTATAACGCCATTCTGGACGGGGTGTTAGATTCCTCTAATGGAATATAAATTAGAAGGGGTGTGGCGCTCCCTACAGGGTTTAGGGATATTGTAAGGGAGGGGACAGGATTGTCTGATGGATTATAATAAATCCAGAAGTGGTGACCCCCACTCAACCTAGTAGGTACCTATGTTACCAAAAATTAAATTAAATATACACCAAAATTATTTAGACAAGAGTGATCTTCAGTGATTGTGTACAGATCCAAAAATGCCTTATATATAAAGGATGTGTGCTGAGACCCCTACATCTGTGATAGGTCTGCACCATACATCGCCACAAGTGAAATAAGTATAATCCAAATCATAACTATAATCCAAATCATAACTATAAAAAAACAAACATAAAACCGTAAAAGTGCTCTACCTATCCGGTGCAAGTATTACTATATAATGTAATCTACCTAAATAGTGCCAAATATTTTCACATTAGTGATCAGAGTCCAGTGAACAGGTGATTGCACCTCACCCTCATGACTGCAAATATAAAACAATAAATAATATCATAGTCCTTAAAGTGGAAAAAACTCTTCAACCACAATGTTCCAAGGAATTTTCTTAGCAAAAGAAACCCGTGACAGGAGTGCTCTCAGGTGATTTCTGTGACTTTTGTGCTCCCCTTTTGGGTCCCCACTCACCGAATCCAACGACCCCAAGAGGGGCAAAACAGCATAGGGTATCTCGATCACGGTCAGCTCTCCACCACGATCATGTAGGGCATTCAGGTGGTTTCCGTACTGTTGGTTTAAGGTGTTCCCAATAGCTCCCCGGATCCACCAACCCCAAGAGAGGGGGCAAAACTAATGGGGTATCACGGTCACGATATCCTCTCCACCACAATCCTACAGAGCATCCAGGGTAATTTCTGTAATGTTGAGTTGAAGTATCACAATGGCTCCCTCATGGAGAAAAAGAATAGAAGGCTCCCATGGTGTAGTAGGTAAAGGGAAGATTTTTTATTCAAAAAAACTCCATACACACTCAATAGGAGTTAACATTAAAAAACTAAAAACCTAAACAAATAGGCTGTAATATTAAACTAAGAAAAGAATCCAGCAGTCTACTATCGCTGGGTACAAGTACATCCAATTCAAGTTTTTGCATCGAATCTATCTTACCCTGGCTAGGCTTTCGCGCATATATTCATCAATAGACGGCAAATGTTGGAGATGTGTGCACTCTCCGGCGGAGGCCGAGCACATATTCTGGGGATGTCCAACAATTAAAAACTTCTGGTCAGAGGTCACGGGTTGTCTGTCAGAGGTACTTAGTATCCCAGTACCATTATCACCCAGGGTATGTCTGATTGGTTTAGTGGAAGAAGTGGTACCTTCTTTAGCCCACTGCACACTTTTGAACATAGGGCTATTTTATGCCAGAAAAGCCATACTGTTGCGATGGAAAAGCTCAGCTGCACCCACAATATCCTTTTGGAAGGGTTTGGTAAACTCCGCAATCCCTTTGTATAAAGCTACATATAGAGCCAGAGGTTGTCCTAAAAAATTTACTAAAGTATGGCAAGCATGGTTAGACTCATCGGAAACGGTGGGCTAAACTTACTGAATATATATTGATAGAGGTGTTTTAACTGAGTTAAAGGGGAAACTGTCAGGATAACTGTTACACTGTTATGCCTCAGAGGTTACTGCTTTCTGACATACCTTTACAGACAGTAAAAAATGATCAAACTATAAAGGTTGAGGACAGTGCATGATTACATGGCGAATATATCTAGACTTGCATTACAAATAAACTTACTAGGTCGTGGCAGTGGTCGGGTTGGGGAGGGAGGGAGGGAGGGAAGGGGGGGTAGTTGAACTATGTTAGTTCTTAAGGTTTGGGCCCTGCGTGGCCATATCGAGGACGGGTACGTTGCCCGTCTGGTCTGTGTTAATATAAATGTATAGTTTTTCTGTGCAAAATTCAATATCAAGATTGTTTAAAAAAAAAAAAAGTATAACAAAAATGCTTTACTGCATATACATACTGATTTTACTGTTGTGGGTTTAGTAACACTTTAACACTAGAGAAAATACTGCAGCCTACACCTGCCTGCATGTGTATTTTGCCGTATGCTGTATTTTGAAAAGTAGAACAGGACCTAATTTTTTGTGCATTGAAGTGCATCAACAGCCAACTAAAAATAAATGACCTGCCTAATGTGCCTCAATGCACAAAAAACACATGTGTTGAAGTTTACAGCACTGTTGAATAAATGGGCCCTAATTCTATATTAGTTTGATATTTCACAGCATATGGGCCCCTCTACTGTAATTTTTGTAACACCCTTTACTATTCTCCTGTACTTTGGAAGGATGACATCAGTCTCCAGTATTCAGCTCCCTCTATAGCTGACCAAACACAAAATCTGATTGTACAATCTTTAAAGTGGATGTAAAAGCAAAGGGTTTTTTTTTTACCTTAATGCATTCTCGGATTAAGGTAAAAAAACTTCCAATAGCAGTGCCCCCCAGCCCCCCTTAAACACTTACAATACATGAGTCTTGTCTTGAAACAGCGCTGTGCCTGACTGCGCAGCTCAGGAGCATGCCTGCGCATATGCCCCCATAGCAAGGGGCTTGCTAGTTGGGCATATGGAGAAGAGGAGGAGCAGCAAGTGCCTGTGGGGAGGTTTGAGGCTACTCTGTGAAAAAATATTGCAAGCAGCAGGTACAGTAAGTATAACATGTTTGTTATTTTAAGAAAAAAACACCTTTACAACCTCTTTAAACAATCCTCTTCAAATTTACCAAACACAAGAACAAATCTAAACTATTCAAACCAATCCCAATCCAGGGATCTTTCTCTCAGAATATTGGTGCAGGCACTTCCATGTCACCTCTTGTCCCCCCCATCTCTGAGCACCCATTCTTGGTTCCACCCCCTACCCACTTCCCAGTATGACCCCTTTTGAAGAATACAGAACCAAGTATTATGTTAGGGTGCTAAGTAATTTGTATGGAATTTGATGAAAAGCAGTAAAATAGATCCCCTGCAGCTAGCATCAATAAATCTCCCCAGCAACAACCCCCCAGCAACAATAGACCCCCATCTGCAACAATATACCCCACAAAAAAATACCTACCAGCAACAATAAATCCACCCAGTAACAATAGCCTACCCCTGCAACAAAATACCACCCAGCAACAAAAGATCCACGCCAACAATAGATCTTCCAGCAGCTAGCGTCAATAGACCCTCCAACAGCCAGTAGATTCCTCCCAGCAACAACTGATTACCCCCCCAGCAACAATAGATTCACCACCAGCAACAACAGACCTCTACAGCAACAATTGACCTCCGCCCCCCCCCCCCCATGACATTAGATCCCAGAGCAGCCAGCAACAATAGACCCTCCGGTACACCCCAGCCCTTTGTCATTACATACAGTAAATATGGTGCTGGAGGTGCCGGAACTACATTCCCTGCGTTCCCACTGAAACAAAGACATATTCCAATCCATTTGATTTATATTGACTCAGGTGGGCCATATCATTGCATAGTTGATGAAAGATACAAAGGAAATTGTACAATCAAATTGCATAGTATATGGTCAGCTTTACACACACAACAAACAAGCAGGAGATTGAGAGCCCATACCTCGCTCCCCCTCCCCTAGTCATGTTGCCTGACCGACAGCATGGTGCAAGCAGTGGAGCATTTTTTTGCATTCATAACTTAACTAAATGGTGTTTTACATATTTTCCTGGACTTCTGCTTGTTAAGTTACTAGCTACTGCAACCGATATTGCACCACTAGCCTAGTTTTATGAGAACATGTGAAACACACAGGTTACAGGCTGTCAGCAAACAATCGGAAGTAATGGCAACAAGAGTCAAAACATTACTTGGAATGTAAGGATTTAAAGTCATGTGAGTGCATGAAAAAGAAGGTTACTAGTTTAAAGCAGAACTCCAACTACACCTTCAGTCTTGTGCAGTTGTACAGGCTCCTTTCCTGTAATGAAAATGTTTAGTTTAATTTCAGTACAAACTTAGAACTTCTGACAGTGTTGTCACTAACATTCTCCTGATTCTATCAGTACACATTTTTTTTTTTGTGCAAGGCAATGCACAGAGCAACGAATGGCAACACACATCTAAAGTGCATTACAATTAATTGCTGTAATGCACATTATAATTTGTGTCAAGATGTGCAGTATAAAGCGCATTATAGTTTGATTGAACCCTTATTGTGAACATTTATATATTTTTTATTATAGATGTGAACATGTGGATATTTTTGGGGTTTATTGTTACAGTGTATTATAACCTATAATAACCAATTCAAGTATACAGTATATCCACCTGTTCACATTCCTAAAAAAATACAAATGCATATGATACATCTAAAATAAAACTTGTAAAAAAAATATTATTTATTATACATTTTTTATAGTAACACAACTTTTTTTATAGTAACACAACAAGGATTGAACATGTGGCCCTGGCCCTGGTGATGTGATCAAATCACCAGGGCCAGATGGATTACACATGAGAGTCCTCAAAGAACTTAACCAGGTTATAACTAGACTGTTATTCCTACTCTTTAAGGACAGCTTGCTAAACTGGAATGGTACCAGAGGACTGGCAGAAAGCTGACGTGGCACCAATATAAAAGACAGAGATTCGTACCTAGAAACTACAGGCCATTAAGCCTTACATCAATAGTTTGTAAACTATTAGAGGGGATGATAAGTGACCATATCCAAGAATATGCTGATGAAAATAGTATCATTAGTAGTAACCAGTATGGGTTTATGAAGGATCATTCTTTCCAGACCAACCTGTTAACATTCTATGAGAAAGGGAGCTGTATACTAGATAGAGGAAGGGCTGTGAATGTAGTGCTTCTAGAGTTTGCCAAAGCGCTTGACACGGTACACCATAAACGATTAATTTATAAATTGATGCCTGTTGGCATCTACGATAGTGTATGTATCTGGATAGAATATCGGTTACAGTGCTGTGTCCAAAGGGTGGTGATAGATAGCGTAGCTTCTGAATGGTGTGTAGTTGTGAGTGGGGTTCCCCAGGGCTCTGTCCTGGGACCAATTCTGTTTGATCTGTACATAAACGATATAGAGGTTGGTATAAATAGTTCAATCTCAGTATTTATTGATGATATGAAGCTAAGCAGGGTAATAACTACACACCAGGATATTGAAACTTTACAAGAAAACCTCAACAAAATAGAGGGTTGGGCAAATGAGGTTTAATATTGGTAAATGTAAAGTAATGCACTTGGGGGCTAAAAATATGAACACAAACTACACACTAGGGGATAACCACTGGGGGAATCAAGGATGGAAAAGGATCTGGGGGTCATAGTTGATGACAGACTCAGCAATAGTATGCAATGCAAAGCTGCAGAAAGCAAGGCCAGCAGACCATTAGCATGCATTAAAAGGGGATTTACTCAAGAGATAGGATTATAATCCTTCCACTTAAAAAAAAATTCTTGTTTGGCCACATCTTGAGTATCTAAAAAACAAACAGAATCTTGCGAGCTACTATGTGAAAATCCAAATTATAATTAGAGATGATTAAAGGACAGCTGCTAGCATTGATTACGCCCCATATGCTCGTACCAAAAAGTTTTATACCAATATAATGCTGCACAATCCAAATATGATCATACTGTAACCGTACTAAATCATAATATGACTGGTTGCAGTTAAATAGTGGTGGTGAGATATTCTATTCCTATATAAAAAAAATCTAGTGAATCTAATAACGCAATCTTATGTGATTATAAGTTGCGATCATGAACAATTAAAAATTGCAATCCTATGCGATCCTCCCAATGACAACCTGTGTAGCATACACACCTCTATATACACATGTAGCATTCATATGCGATAGAGAAATTTGCAACCCTGTGCGATAATTGTGATACTGCGATAATTGCAGTGACAACCTGTAATTTACGTCAATATATATAAAAGTGCATCAATATACAATAATCAATATAGAAATAAAGTGAACTGTGTTTAAAGTACTCTTGTGCCAAACTAATTCATGCATTAATCTGTGTCCATAAAATCGCATCATAAAGTCCATTCATAACTACTCAATTCTTCTGGTGCTCATTGCAGATGATAAAACAGATGATATAATAGTAAAGTGCTCGTGTCCACTCTTGTGCTCCCTCTTTGGTGTATGCGCTCACCTTAGAGCGTGTGACCTCGCACCTAAGCTCAGTCAAAACACGCTTCTGGGTTTATAGTCAGAATTTAGATCCTTGGATGGTTGCTTGCAGCAATATTCATATGGAAAACAGAGGAAACTGGATAGTGTATTACTGTTTTAAAAGTTTTATTTAAAATGACAATATTCCCTATATTAGGGTACTCATATTTAATAGGTGCTATGAGCGCACCACTCTGTAACAAGCCAAACAAATATAAAGGCGCTGTGCTGATGTGTCCTCTCCTACTCTGAGAACACTCCACTGTCTCACAAACCATCCTGTCCCCTCACCAACATGTGTCCTCAGGGGGAAGATACGAAATTTCCTGGTATCGACACATAATAACAGAATAACAGATAATTCTAGCATAGGTAGAACATTGTTCAGTCTAAAGCCCCATACACACGATAGGACTTTGTACAAACTTTCCTGTGGATTTTCGTACAAAGGGCGTTGGCCATAAGTTTGTATTGCATACAGACGGCAGGACTGAAATGAAATATGCATGTATTAAAGACTTGTGCTTAACATATTTTTTTATTTTTTGCCTATACGTACATTATGAACTGTCTGTTGAATAAAGATGATACCATACATACAGTATAAATACAACACATATAGTATAATTAAATAAAGAAAAGAAAATGTTCAACATTCAGGCATTTCATGAGTCTTGTTTGCATTCTGCATATTTGTCTTCCTGTTTGAAATAATGTGTTTTGCAGACTTCCTTTTATAACATTGTTTTAAAATAAAAGTAGGCTATTTCGAGCTGAATGCATACCAGTGGTCGATGTTATAGGCACATTAAAATACTTCAGATTATGAAGACATGGAATGCGGTTAGGAATTTGTGAGTGGATATAATATTAAAAAAGAATTATGATTTTATGAGGTAGTCTGGCTGCTAATTACACAGCGGTAGTGATTTTGGAGTTTTAAAGTCCCATTCTTCTCATAACAAAAGCTGCCATTGCTGACCTCCTTTTGAAGATGTCAGTTGCATATTCAGAAGGCATCCTTGGTGTCACTTTAATACTTCAAGTAAGGTTTCCTAAGTAGGAAGAGTGGGAGTTCTTATATTACCCTAATTTAACCCCTTCATGCATAAGGGTAAAACAAATCTAAGGCTCGATTCACACCTATGCATGTTGCTTTTGAGCATTTTTGGAGGTTTTTTTTTCATGCTTGGCACGTTTTTGAGCAGCGTTTTTGTAGCGTTTTTGCTGCGTTTTTGCCGCGATTTGCGTTTTGCGTTTTTTTTTTTTTTTTTTTTCATTATTTTTTACAGTCTTAAAAAAAAATTACAAAAAAAAAAATTACAAAAAAAAAAAAAAAAACGGCAAAAACGCACCAAAAACGCACCAAAAACGCTGCAAAAACGCTGCAAAAACGGTGCACTTGCGTTTTTGATGCTTGTCCATTGAAATCCATTACATGCAAAACGCTGCTTTTTGCATGAAAAAAAGTCCCCGACCCTTTCCAAAAACGCAGAGATACAAAAAAGCATTGATGTGAACATGTTCCATAGGAACCCATGTTAAAAAATTCCCATGCATTTCTGCAAAATGCAAAATGCATCAAAAAACGCGCTAGTGTGAATGGAGCCTTAATGCCTAAGCACAATTTTGCAACTTTGATGTGTTAGTAAAATCGTACCTATCATCACACAGCCTTACATACAACTACCATACTTTGTACATCCAGGTGAATTATACCTTGTTTTTCAGGACAAATTGGACTTTCATTTGTTGGTAAATGCTTATGAATATCTCCTGATTTTTTTTTTTTATTTAAATTGTAGCTGTATATTTCTTGTTACTACCATAACCTTCCACCAAAGAACAACTCAAAATAAATTCTCCTGAGGATCACAGCAATACCACATATGTGTATGTTATTTGTTGTTTGTACCCGTAGTACAGCTCAGAATCAATAGTGCGCATTTTGTCCTACCTAAAACACACTGACTGACACTGGTACTAATTTAAAAAATAAAAAATCCTGCCCAAAAAATACTGACCCTGGCCTTTGGCCCTGACCTTTGACCTATACAATATGGGGAGTTTTGGGACTTTAAATTAAGCACATAAGCATATGTGCCTCCATCCATGGTTCAAGTTAACAAAGAGGAAAATTGGGTCTTCGAATGAGGCTGTTGACTGGTTGAGGTTAGATTGTGTATTGGTATGTTTTTAATGGAATAAACATCCTAAATTGCTGATGCGTTTCGAGTGCAAACACTTCCTCAGGGGCGGATGCTATGGAGTAGCTACAAAAAATACTGTATATGATTAAAGCGGGGTTCCACCCAAATTTTGAACATTATCTCTATGCATTCTCTTCCTTGCCTAGATGCTGACATGCTGTGTAAAAAAATTTAAATCGCCGTAATTACCTTTTTTTTCTAATCTTCTTAGCACTTCCTGGTTTTCCTCCCATGGGAGTGGGCGTGTTTCTAGCCTCTCCCAGACCTTCCACAGTCCCCTGGGAGCTAATCTCAGGCTTCCCAGCATGCATTGTGCAACAGCGTCATCACAACATCTCGGTGAATGCTGGGAGCACAGCATTCACCGCATCCAGGAAATACATGCTTGTGGGCTTCAAATGCCCACAATGAAGATGGAAACCGCCTTCAGTGAATTTTATAAGTTATTCTTTACAACGAAATCGGACACAGGCGGACTTATTACACAGAACATGTGAGTAGATAATCATGAGAAGAAAAGTTTGTGAATGAACTCCAAAAAAAAAAAACGATAGATAGGTGGACCCCCGCTTTAAGTCTAATATTGACATAAGCACAACAGGAAAGAACAGGACTGTCAATCCTGGGTACTTACATACAACAGAATACAATGGTGCGTGGTATATGTGGGGCCAGGGCCAGAAGGGTTGTCTGTCCCGGGAGCTGAGGTAGTCTAAAGCCCCGCACCGAACAAGGCGCACATGCAGCATCCCTAGAGCACAGATTGACAATCTCCATAATGGATCAGAAGTGATGAGCAGAAGTGATAGCTGCCAGAGAGGTCTGTGATTGATAGATAAGCTAGCCAACAAAAATATATTGTGACAAAGTGTGAAAGTGAATGGAGACTAGGAGTCATGAGTATGGAAGACACAGAGCGCAGAGGTCAGAAGTGCATAATGCACAGAGTGCAGGAGTCGCGAGTATGGAAGACACAGAGCGCAGAGGCCAGAAATGCATAATGCACAGAGTGCAGGAGTCACGAGTATGGAAGACACAGAGCGCAGAGGTCAGAAGTGCATAATGCACAGAGTGCAGGAGTCACAAGTATGGAAGACACAGAGCGCAGAGGCAGAAATGGATAATGCACAGAGTGCAGGAGTCACAAGTATGGAAGACACAGAGCGCAGAGGTTAGAAGTGCATAATGCACAGAGTGCAGGAGTCACAAGTATGGAAGACACAGAGTGCAGAGGTCAGAAGTGCATAATGCACAGATTGCAGGAGTCACAAGTATGGAAGACACAGAGTGCAGAGGTCAGAAGTGCATAATGCACAGAGTGCAGGAGTCACAAGTATGGAAGACACAGAGTGCAGAGGTCAGAAGTGCATAATGCACAGAGTGCAGGAGTCACAAGTATGGAAGACACAGAGTGCAGAGGTCAGAAGTGCATAATGCACAGAGTGCAGGAGTCACAAGTATGGAAGACACAGAGTGCAGAGGTCAGAAGTGCATAATGCACAGAGTGCAGGAGTCACGAGTATGGAAGACACAGAGCGCAGAGGTCAGAAGTGCATAATGCGCAGAGTGCAGGAGTCACGAGTATGGAAGAAACAGAGTGCAGAGGCCAGAAATGGATAATGCACAGAGTGCAGGAGTCACAAGTATGGAAGACACAGAGCGCAGAGGTCAGAAGTGCATAATGCACAGAGTGCAGGAGTCACAAGTGCAAAACACATATAGTATTATGTGATGATTAATTATTCCCTTGTTTCCACAGGAAAGAAATCTCTCACTTCAATGCAGACATGCCTTAGTTGTGGAGGGGTTAGGGATCTGCAGCCATAATAAGAATTGTAAATTGTTGGTCCTCGCAGTTCTATTGGCAACCTAACACTATAATGTCTGAAACATACTTGGATTGTTCCCATTAAAGCCCCACTTCAGGCAGGAAAAAAATGACCCGGCATAGCTTAGTGTGCTGCTCAGGCTCTCTGGAACGGTGTGTTAATGCTGAGCTTCCGCCGCTGGGAGTGCTGGCATGGGAGGGAGCTCGTCCCAGCTCCTGTCATCACTGAAGGGTAAGAGAGGTCTCCCTGTAGCCGCACATCGATGCTGTCCCTAAAATGAGTGTGTACGTGGCAACCTCAGTCTGGACTCCAGCCAAGCCAATGCGTTTCACTCCGCCCCTTGAAGCGTAGTTATGACTAAGGCTTAGTTCACATTTAATGCGTGTTTCCCCACATCCAATTTGCATGCCAGGAGAGTGTGACCGGCTTTCAATGGAGCTGGTTCACAAATCTCTGGGGCGGCCGCGTAGTGCACTGCAGAAGGGTCCTGTGCATCTTTGGCTCCATTTCAGGTCCGAATTCAGGCAAAAATTCAGACCAGATTCGGACCTTAAACAGTGAACGGGGACGCACCGGACCCCTGCTGCGAGCCATGCCGCAGATAGTGTGAACCCAGCCTAAGCTCTGAGGGGTGGAGAGAAACGCATTGGAAGGCATGGCCTGGCTGGAGTCCAGGCTGAGGTTGCCATTTCATTTTAGGGACAGCATCGATGTGCGGCTACAGGGAGTCCTTTCTTAACCTTCAGGAAAAAAATTACCCTTGCAGTGGGGCACACTGCAAGGGTTAAATGCCTGTTAAGTCTAGAGGTAACCATACATGTTACAATCTAGCTATACAATCTTTGTACAATTCATTTTACATTTAACATATCTATGTAATATGAGGACCTACCTAATCAATTTGTAGCCAGTCGGGCAGGCACTTGCTCTATATAGTTGTTGGTAGTTCTAAAGGAGATGTACGATCAGATTTTAACATGTGAGTGGAGAGCCTAAAGTGTAACTATGGGCAAAATGAAACATGACATACTGCATATGACAGGGGTAGGCAACCTTTAAACACAGTGTGCCGAAAAATGTTTTTAAAGAAATTGATCGTGGCGATTTTATAACAAAAAAAATGTCAACTTCACACTCTCAATCACGAAAAGAATTTTTTATAAAGTAAATGCTGTAAACTACTTTAGTAGTGAGAAATTAACATCCTGCACTCTCACACCTCAGATCAGCCCCAATTCCTGCAACTCCACACCTCAGATCACTGTTCCTTCTGCAAATCTGTTTCACCACTTTACCCCCCCTACTCATCTGCCCCACCACTGTAACCCCCTGCACATCTGCTCCACCACTGTACATCTGCCCCACCACTGTACTACCCTACACATCTCCCCAATCACTGTATTACCCCGCACATCTGCCCCACCACTGTACCCCCTGCTCATCTGCCCCACCACTGTACCCCCCTGCTCTTCTTCCCCACCACTGTACCCCAATGCTCATCTGCCCCACCACTGTACCCCCCTGCTCTTCTTCCCCACCACTGTACCCCCCTGCTCATCTGCCCCACCACTGTACCCCCCTGCTCATCTGCCCCACCACTGTACATCTGCCCCACCACTGTACTACCCTGCACATCTCCCCAATCACTGTATTACCCCGCACATCTGCCCCACCACTGTACCCCCCTGCTCATCTTCCTCACCACTGTACATCTGCCCCACCACTGTACTACCCTGCACATCTCCCCAATCACTGTATTACCCCGCACATCTGCCCCACCACTGTACCCCCTGCTCATCTGCCCCACCACTGTACCCCCCTGCTCATCTTCCCCACCACTGTACCCCCTGCTCATCTGCCTCATCACTGTAACCCCCTGCACATTTGCCCCACCACTGTAACCCCCTGCACATCTGTCCCACCTCTGTACCCCCCTGTTCATCTGTCCCACCACGGTAACCCCCTGTACATCTGCCCCACCACTGTACCACCCTGCTCTTCTGTCCCACCACTGTAACCCCCTGCTCATCTGCCCCACCAAAGTTCCCCCTTTCTCATCTGCCCCACCAGTGTACCTCCATGCACATCTGCTGCACCACTGAACCATCTTCTCATCTGTCCTAACATTGAACTTTTCTGCTCATCTGCCCAACCATTCTAACCCCCTTTCTCATCTGCCCCACGACTATACTTCCTGCACATCTGTCCCACCTCTTTTACCCCTGCTCTTCTGCCCCACCACTGTAATCCCCTGCTCATGTGTTCCACTGATGTACCTCCTTTCTACTCTGCACCCCTCTGTACATTGCCCCACCTCTGTACCCCCTGCTCGTCTGCCCCACCGCTGTAACCCCCTGCTCATCTGTCCCACCAATGTACCTTTTTTCGCCTCTGCCCCAACACCGAACCCCCCTGCTCATCTGTCCCACCACTGTAACCCCCTGCTCATCTGCCCCATCACTGTACCCCCCTGCTTTTCTGTCCCACTGCTAAACCCCCTTCTCATACTTTCCACCACTATACCTCCTGAACATCTGCCCCACCACTGTACCCCCTTGCTCTTCTGTCCCACCACTGTAACACCCCTGCTCATCTGCCCCATCAATATACCCCTTTTCTCACCTGCCCTACCACTGTACCTCCCTGCACATCTGCTCCACCGCCGTATCCCCATGCTCTTCTGTCTCACTACTGAATCGCCTTCTCATCTGTCCTAACACTGAACCCATCTGCTCATCTGCCGCACCACTGTAACCCACTTTTTCATCTGCCCCACCATTGTACCTCCTGTACATCTGTCTCACTTCTGTACCCCCTGCTCATCTGCCCCACCTCTGTTCCCCCTGCTCTCCTGCCCGACCACTGTTCCCCCTGCTTTCCTGTCCCACCACTGTTCCCCCTGCTCTCCTGCCCCACCACTGTAACCCCCTGCTCATCTGCCCCACCAATACACCTTTTTTCACATCTGCCCCATTGTTCTACCCCCCTGCTTTTCTACCCCAAAACTGAACCCCCCTGCTCATCTGGCCCATCACTGTTACCCCCCTGCTATTCTGTCCCACTGTTGAACCCCCTTCTAATCTCTTCCACCACTATACCTCTCTGCACATCTGCCCCACCGATGTACCCTCCTGCTCTTCTGATCCACCTCTGAACCCCTCCTACTCATTTTCCCCACCGCTGTACCCTAC
This sequence comes from Aquarana catesbeiana, assembly GCF_042186555.1. Lineage (NCBI taxonomy): Eukaryota > Metazoa > Chordata > Amphibia > Anura > Ranidae > Aquarana > Aquarana catesbeiana. The sequence goes on from NC_133325.1 coordinate 239,385,266, forward strand.
TGCTCATCTGCTCCACCGCTGTACCCTTTTCTCATCTATGATATGCATGATATGCAGAGTGGTGAAAGGAAGCAGAGATGAGCCACATCTCCCTGTCCTGGCACACTCATTCTGCTGCTCCACCTCTCGCATCCAGCCCATGTGCTTGTATGTGATGTATGTGATGTATGTGATGTATGTGATGTATGGGATGTATGGGATGTCACATACAAGCATCAGGAATAAATGCGCAATGATGAGCTTGGGTCAGGGGCATTTTCTGAAAGCAGTGAGCCTGTGTGTCAGAAACCATGAATCAGACTGAGACAGAAGTACAGTTAAAGAGTTCAGGAACCGGGATGGATAGTCAGACAAGCCAAAACATCAGGGAGCCAGAGATGAGCGTGGTAGAACAGCAAGCAGGTTCTGGAGCCAGAAGGAATGTCAGCCAAGCAAGTCTTCAACAGGAACACAGGCGAGCGTCTCTAGAGATGTGACCAAGGGGAAGGCAGAGATCATCTGGGCTGGAAGGCTTAAGTAGGCAGGACTGACGAGCAGGATATCATCAACAGGTGAGTCAATGTGGAGAGATAGGATCTGGCAATTAGCCGACAGCTGAGCGGCCATCTCAGAGAAGGAAAGGCTGAGCCCAGCCCTGAAACTGTGTGCAGGATCATAAATTGGGCCCTCGCAGCTGCGAAAAAGTGGTTGGGTGTGATTTTCATTGCGCTGAATACAGGCTGTGGCTTAACCACTTCAGCCCGGAAGATTTGGCTGCTCATTGACCAGGCCATTTTTTACGATACGGCACTGCGTCGCTTTAACTGACAATTGCGCTGTCGTGCGACGCTGTACCCAAACAAAATTGCCTTCTTTTTTTCCCACAAATAGAGCTTTCTTTTGGTGGTATTTGATCACCTCTGTGGTTTTTATTTTTTGCACTATAAACAAAAAAAGAGCGACAATTTTGAAAAAAAACACAATATCTTTTACTTTTTGCTATAATAAATATCCCATATTTTTTTTCAAAAAAACTACTTTTTTCCTCAGTTTAGGCTGATATGTATTCTTCTACTTATTTTTGGTAAAAAAAATGCAATAAGCTTACATTGATTGGTTTGCGCAAAAGTTATAGCGTCTACAAAATACAAAATAGGGGATAGATATATGGCACTTTTATTTATTTATTTTTTTACTAGTACTATTTTTTTTTTTTTTAGTAATGGCGGCGATCTGCGATTTTTATCAGGACTGCCATATTGCGGTGGGCAAATTGGACACTTTTGACCCATTTTTGGGACCACTGACAATTATACAACGAACAGTGCTATAAAAATGCACTGATTACTGTATAAATGTCACTGGCAGGGAAGGGGTTAACACTAGGGGGCGATCAAGGGGTTCTCCTTGATCGCCTGAGATCTCCTCTCCCCTGACAGAACCGGGATTTGTGTGTTTACCCCGGTTCTTGCTCTGACCAGCGGTCATATCGAACCCGGGCACATGCTGCGGCCGGGAGCGTGCGCCCCTAGTGGCCAAAAGGTGAGGCGACGTAAGGTTACGGCGTTTCGCCCAGCCATGCCATTCTGCCTCAGGCTGGTCGGCAAGCAGTTAAAGGGACACAGAGTGCAGGGTTCAGTAGTAGGTGACGCAAAGGTTCAGGAATAATTTCAACAAAGAAGCTCAACAGTAATTCCACAAACTGTCACCTGATTGTGGTTTTCTCAATCAGTGAAATCCCTTCTTTCTGAGATTGGTAGTGGCAACCAAGCGAGTCATCTTCCTCCAGATGGTGGGCGGGGCTAGCAGAACTGTGATTGGCTTTAGCAGTGGCCAATGAGTCTTCCTCCTCCTGGAAACAAGGACCGCCCCTCCAGCAGAACTGCACCCAATATCTTCCCCATTACAAGAGCTGATGATCGCAGCTACAGCAAAGTCAGAGAACAAACAATGTTTCCCATCTTTTACAATGTGTGGGGGCACAGTACCTCCCCCTCTGTGCAGGTGTGGAGTGGGGAATTGTGAGATTGGAATGCATTGTCTCACTGACACTTCCCTGCGCTGCTCTGCTGTTGGGGAGAGAGTCGAGTGCCGGCAAAAGAAGCTTTGCCTACCGCTTACGGCACCAGTGCCGGGGGGGGGGGGGGTTGCCTCCCCCTGATATATGATAAATATAGTAGCTGTCAGTAGCTTATAATGATCAGCTATTATTTATTTATGTAAAACATTTATCCCAAAAGGAAAAAAATACTGTTACCGTAACTGCTTAAAAAGTGTTAGCTGGAGTTGGGCTTCACATTGTTGGTCACTAACATAAAGCCCAGTAAAATCTACTAGTCCACCAACACGGTCCTCTCCACTGACAATGCTGCTGTCCAAAGATGGCTATGTTGCTCCACCATAGATGCACTGAAGTAGTGATTGTAGCCACCCTAAAGGCCCATACACACGATCCAAAAATCGGACTAAAATATCGCTTTCTAAGCGATCGTATGATAATCGCATCGTTAGTACAGAACTTTTGAGAGCCGATCACGACAGTTCATCCGATATTATCCGATCGGACAAGCACGACAATTTTTTACGATACCAGATGATACGATTTTCAGTTCAGTTAAGCAGTACAGATGTCATATGAAAATACAATAGAAATACAACACAACGCATGACATCACTTTTGATTTTTTATTGTCGTACAGTGGCGGCTGGCGTTTTTTTGTTTGGGGGCGGCAAACAACCACCCTCCCTGCGGCACCTCAACCTCCCCCCCCGCTATCTGCCAGTCCACCGGCACTTACCCCATCTAGGCAGTGGGCACATCAGGCAGCGGTGGGGATCGAGCATCAGCAGGCACATCGGGCAGTGGCAAGAATTGGGCATCAGCGGGCACATCGGGCAGCGGCGGGGATCGGGGGGCATTGGACAGCGGCCCCCGTGTGTTCTCCTCCTCGCTTCTGCCGTGCATCTCCTCCCCTCCTCCTCGGCGTCCAATAAGATCGCCTATCCTTTCAGCCAGTTGGGTGATGGGTATCAGACCTGCTTTCCTATTGGCCGGGAGGAAAATCAGTGTTGCAACAGCAAATGTTTGCTGTTGTAACACCTGGGTGGGCTCATGGCGCAATGCTCTGCGCCACGAGCCCACCTTATTTTGAAGCCTATTAGAGCCTCTAGCTCTAATCAGGTGCTTCAAAAAAACACCCGCCGCTGTAATTCTTGCACCCGACATCCTGAAAGGGGTCAGATGCATAAATAGGGGGTGGCGGCCGTGGACTGGAAAGACCATGTGTGTGGCAGCCGTGGACTGAAAAGAGCATGTGTGTGGCAGCCGTGGACTGAAAAGAGCATGTGTGTGGTGGCCGTGGACTGGAAAGAGCATGTGTGTGGTGGCCGTGGACTGGAAAGAGCATGTGTGTGGTGGCCGTGGACTGGAAAGAGCATGTGTGTGGCAGCCGTGGACTGAAAAGAGCATGTGTGTGGTGGCCGTGGACTGGAAAGAGCATGTGTGTGGTGGCCGTGGACTGGAAAGAGCATGTGTGTGGTGGCCGTGGACTGGAAAGAGCATGTGTGTGGTGGCCGTGGACTGAAAAGAGCATGTGTGTGGTGGCCGTGGACTGGAAAGAGCATGTGTGTGGCAGCTGTGGACTGAAAAGAGCATGTGTGTGGTGGCCGTGGACTGGAAAGAGCATGTGTGTGGTGGCCGTGGACTGGAAAGAGCATGTGTGTGGTGGCCGTGGACTGGAAAGAGCATGTGTGTGGTGGCCGTGGACTGGAAAGAGCATGTGTGTGGTGGCCGTGGACTGGAAAGAGCATGGGGCTGGTGGCCGTGGATTGGAAAGGACATGGGGGTGGCGGCCCTGGACTGGAAAGAGCATGGGGGTGGCAGCTGTGGATTGGAAAGAGCATGGGGGTGGTGGCCGTGGATAGAGGGGGTGGCGCCCGAGCGCCCCTAATGGACGGGCCGCCGCTATTGTTGTATGAGAATGTTCGTATCTTTAGTAAACTCTTCATATTTGATATGCGACCAGCATTTCCAAAAAAAAAAGGATAATGTGTTGTCTGATTTTCAGATTTTGTTTAGACGGGAGGCGTATACTGGCTGATCAGGTGAAAATAAAGGCATAAAAGCTGGGAAAAAAAAAACGATTGCAGACACTACATCCAGTGATTGGTAAGCTGCAATATATTGGTCCCCAGCAGCCTTTTTTTTAAAGGGGTTGTAAAGCATCCTATGCATTAAGGGGAAAAAAACACCTTGCACTCTCCGGCTCCCCCGAGCCCCCGTTTTACTTACCTGAGCCCCAAATCTCCATGGGTGTGATCCTGCGTTGCTTTCCCCAGCTCTTGTGGGCTCTTCATTGGATGATTGATAACAGCGCAGCCATTGGCTCCCGCTGCTGTCAATCTAATCAATGATGTGGTGGGCCGGGGGGCGGGGCCAAGTGATAGACTCAGCGGCTATTGCCGATGACTGTATCACGCGGGAGTGCGCCCGCAAGCTAACCCCCTTGGGAGAGCGTACAATACAGGGCTACCCACAACACAAAGAGGAAGGAAGTGAGGTACAGCAGAGACCCCTTATTACTCTACCCCTGACAAGCATTTAACCCTTGCAGTGAGGCCATTGGGAGGGTAGATTTTTTATAGCTGAACTCTAGGTGGGGGGATAAAGAAATCCCTGTGCTCTCCTCTTCTCCCTGACTTTCTAATTGTGAGCGATTCCTGGCATCACAGGTATGCGCACAGGGTTTGCCAGCTGTGCCTGGGCACACCCTAATCACCCCGTGTGGCACAGATTCCCCCTGTGTAAACCCTGGATATTTCACCAAAGCCCCCTAATAGGGCTCCTAAAAAAATTGTAAACAAAAAAAATAATAATAATAAATAAAATTGTAAAAAAAAATAAAACTATAAAAAAAACTACTGACACTGTGCAGTGCCCTACTGACACCAATCTCTGCCCTACGGACACTGTCAGTACATATATATACACACACACATACATACATATGTGTTTGAGCTTTGGGGTGCACAATACAACACCTATGCCTGGCATCCTCGCGTACAATGCCAGGCTACTGGTCCTGCATTGCACGTGATGACATCAGAGTGCCTGTGACCAATGGAGTGCCTTAGAGATAAGGAGCCTGCAGAAGGATTAGGTACGTTAAAGTCCTTGGCATAAACGTCCATTTAACCCTTGCAGTGCTGGACAGCCTAGAGTTCAGATTTAAGAATCCCAGGGTTCAGCTTTGAATGAAAATTTAATTAGAAACTTTTTTAAAAATGTGGTGAAGGGGTTAGAATCCCTGGCAGGATTTTATTTCTGAGTCTAGGCTTGCGTGAACCCCCAGTAATGCATTATTACTCACGTCCAGACTTTGTTCAAATACATGCCATGTGATGATACAGATCACCTAATACAGATATATACAATGTCACCCCGGTGAGCACAGCGCTGTACAGCTCTCTATGGCAGCACATTGGCCCTAGGCTGGCTTGTGGCACCGGACGGTGGGCGGGGCTGTGTGGGGTGGATGGGCGTGGCTTTCCTCTCCTATGCTCCTGCAGTCCGGTGGGAGACGCTGTGGGGGAAGGGTTGTAATTCCTAGTTACAGTTCTCTCACCTGCAGCTGGGACAGACGGGAGCCGAATCTACAGAGTGGGAGCGGAACGCTGTGCGGGAGAGGTAAGACCTGGAGTACACAATGTATACTGTGTACAGGGAAACCGGGGGACATTCCTCACACCTCTCCATTCATAGCTACTAATACATCTCTGTCCTCATCACTTTATTATTACCACCGGGGGGACCGGGCTCTGCACGTCTGTCTGGGGTATAGTGTGTTGTCTGCAAGGTTGCATTTTGGAACTTTGGAAAGTTGTGTGTCTGGAAGGTTGTATGTTGAAAGTTTCTGTATGTGGAAGTTTGCATGTATGGATAGTTGGAAAATTGTGTGTCTGGATGATTGGAAGGTTGTATTTTGGAAGTTTGTGTGTCTGGATGGTTGGGCAGCCTGTATGTCGGATGTGTGTTGTGTGTCTGGAAGGTTGTATGTCGGATGTGTGTCTGGAAGGTTGTATGTCGGATGTGTGTCTGGAAGGTTGTATGTCGGATGTGTGGTGTGTGTGTGTCTGGAAGGTTGTGTGTCGTGTGTGTGTGTGTGTGTGTGTCTGGAAGGTTGTGTGTGTGTCTGGAAGGTTGTGTGTGTGTGTGTCTGGAAGGTTGTGTGTGTGTGTGTGTGTGTCTGGAAGGTTGTGTGTGTGTGTGTGTGTGTCTGGAAGGTTGTGTGTGTGTGTGTGTGTGTGTGTCTGGAAGGTTGTGTGTCGGATGTGTGTGTGTCTGGAAGGTTGTGTGTCGGATGTGTGTGTGTCTGGAAGGTTGTGTGTCGGATGTGTGTGTGTCTGGAAGGTTGTGTGTCGGATGTGTGTGTGTCTGGAAGGTTGTGTGTCGGATGTGTGTGTGTCTGGAAGGTTGTGTGTCGGATGTGTGTGTGTCTGGAAGGTTGTGTGTCGGATGTGTGGTGTGTGTGTGTGTCTGGAAGGTTGTGTGGTGTGTGTGTGTGTGTCTGGAAGGATGTGTGGTGTGTGTGTGTGTGTCTGGAAGGTTGTGTGTCGGATGTGTGGTGTGTGTCTGGAAGGTTGGGTGTGTGTCTGGAAGGTTGTGTGTTGGATGGGTGTGTGTCTGGAAGGTTGTGTGTCGGATGTGTGGTGTGTGTGTGTCTGGAAGGTTGTGTGTCGGATGTGTGTGTGTCTGGAAGGATGTGTGGTGTGTGTGTGTGTGTGTGTCTGGAAGGTTGTGTGTCGGATGTGTGGTGTGTGTCTGGACGTCATGTGTGTCGGATGTGTGTCTGGATGACTGGAAGGTTACATCTTACTATTTTTGTGTGTCTGATAGTGGTCTGTATCTGTATTTTAAGACCTAGAACACACCTGTGTCCCTTCTCAATCATAGAGAAGCACACAAAGCTGGACCATACCATTTATTTGAGGGACATACTAAAATGTCCCTTTATTGGAGGAGGCCAGACCCCTAAAATGAGCACATAGTTTTATAGATGTGCCTGATGAGATTGACCTCCCAGTGCTTCAAGTCCTGACCTGGTACTGTTTGGCCACCTATCTTGTTGGAATGATTTAGTTCCCCTGGAAAATAAAGCTTTTATACTTTTATATTTGGTTCTGGCCAAAATTTAGAGAATGGACTATTCGTATTGCATTTCAGTGCACAAATGTTTAGTGTTCAGAAATGAGCTGCTGTTATTGCAGTATTCCAAGTGCCCCTCTGTGATCATGATAGTGTATCTGTGATTGTGTCTGGCTGTCTGTGATAATGCAGTCACTGAGAGCAAATGTATGGGTTGACCATTCAGTTTTTATAGTGGTGACCATGAATTCTGCCAGGTTACAATAAACAAATGTCAGTGTTATGTACAGTGCAATTATTATAATCCTAGGTAGAGCTCTGATCTTTAGCTGATTTGTGAGAGTCTGGGATATTGTCCTCATTAGTATTTAGTATTGTAACATTGGGGCACACCAATGTTCTTGGAATGTAGAACACAGTTGGATGTTAAGCTGTGTGTCCAGTTATTCTGGACTGTGGAGTCCCTCTCCACGTCTGCTATTTGCATAGTACAGTATCTATGATTACCATATCCATTGCACCATCACTTCGGGAATCTCTGTATGCTTTTTTTTTTTTTATATTCATGTAGGTGTCGTCTTTGACTTTTTATTGCTTTACCATGCCTATGTTTACCCTTTGGTTTTATTAGTAGAATGATGTCTTTGTGTAACACTGTTGTTCAGTTAATGACATAAAATACTGATCTGCTGCTTTTGTGATCCACATTAGTTATACATTGTTTCACACAATGGTGTATTTGCAAGTTGTTCAGGTCCTACTGAACAGGCTGCTGAAGTTAGGTGACTCTGCAGAGGGCTTTTCAACTTGCCTCTAAACCTTTCCAATGACAACCTGTTTTTAAAATTTGTGTGAAGACCCCTTTTTTTTTTTTTTTTTATAACTATTATTACTTGTAATGACAATGTTTTAATGTTGAAGTAGAACGAAAGGCAAAACTTTTTTTTTTTTTTTTTTTCTCCATTTTTGGATAGCGTAAAGGAGGGTTAATACCCCTGTCAGAATTTATTTATTTATTTTTTGCCATTTGATTTGGGAAGATTTCATAGTTGCATAGTTTCCCTTCACTTCCTGTTCCATAGACAAAACAGGAAGAGGGGAAATCCTGGGGGGTCCCCAATGGAAGATTTCCCCTCTATTGTTTTGGTGCCAACTCCGAATTTGTTGTGTGTGTGGTTTTTTTTTTTTTTTTTTTCCTTTTAGGCTAGCTTCGCATATATGAAGGTCTGTTTTTGGTGCATGGTCCAGCGCGGTTTCCATTCAGCAGTTCAGGTGCGAATTTGACACTGAAATCGCACCTGACTGAAAAACACACACGGGACCCTTTTAAAATTTGCACCGCAACTAGCCCGCATAGGTCAACTGGCTCCATTGAATGCCGGCCTGGTTCATTTGTTATGCGAATCTGATGCGGTTCAAAATGCATCCAATTTGCATATATGTGAACCGAACATTTAGGCTCCATTCACACTTTGGACATCAGAGGCATGACAAGTCGCAGCCCATGTTATAATGAATTGGGAGGGGAGCAAACTAGAAAATCTCATAAAACAAGTGTATTACATTAGGTTGCTGCTCCTTTAACAGTGAAACCTGTTATCATGGACTTAAACAAAAAACGCTACCTTACAATTGCAACAAAATACAGAGAAAAATAAGTGCATGTAAATCAATACAATGTATCATATACAAAAGTTCATGTAAATAAAGTTGAGTTCCAAAAAAAAAAAAAAAATTAAATAAGCCCACCAAAAAATTCAAAAGTCAATATCCAGTCACCATGTTCATAAAAAATATAAAGGTACTACACCCAAAGTGCAACAAATCAATATGCGCTCACCAGGACTATTCGGCCACCAAGTGACCATCAAGCATGTATCCTTCATTCTTTTTTTTTTTTTTTTTTTTTTTTTTTTTTTTCCTCCCCTCCTTGCCGATACTGGACAACTCCTCCAATTGGGATCCAGACCCCTCTTCCCCAATTGGGGCACTGTAATAAAAGGCTCCAAAGTGAACCACAAAGGGGCATATATAGTGTAGTATGTTTTTAATATTTTGTCACATTAAAATCACAAATGGGTCCACTCATATGTACACAAAGGGAAATGGGCATAACATGTGCAGCTTCCCGGCCGATAGATCCTGCAAAAATTTTTTTTATTGGGTTCACACTGGTTTGCTGCCATGGATGTATCCATGGCTTTTTTGCTGTGGCCCCATACACTCCTATTAGGTTGCATGTTTTTGTTGAGTTTATGAAAATGCAGCATCCTGGATGTTCAGGAAATGTGGCACAAATGTACACCCTAATAGAAGTGTATGAGACCACAGCTAAAATGCACAAAAACCACGGATACGCACGCACTGTGGCCAAACCGCACCGCACCTTTGTGAACCTGGCCTTCGTTACACTTTAAAATAGACTAAAAAGGTTTTGCCTATAGTTCTATTTAAATAGAGGAGGGGTGAGGGTTATAACCAGGGTGGATATAAATCAATGATTTTTAAAAATCCAGGTTTTTTATTTTTTTAATCAAATTTATTTTAGTAGAATGCTTTTTGGAGTAAAAAATATCTAAAGATAGTTTTCTATTTAAGATACATTAATAATTTAGTTTTTTCAGCATGAAATGGAGCTTAGTTAAGTAGCATGAGACTGTATATTCTGCAGGGTTTACATGCTTGGTAAACTCATTCAATGAATCCAAGCTCTGCAAGCTGAGATAACATGCATTGATGCATTCACACAATTTCACAGTAACCCTGAGATAAAACAAAGTTCAGGAATATTCCTTAATCTCATTGTTTGGAAATCTATGTACACTACAAACCGTATGATTGAATTGGTTTGGATATCGCTGTTTTGCTAACCTGACCGTTTATTATACTAAATAGGAAACCTTAATTTTGTTTGCAAATATTAAAGATTCTAACTACCAGTAAGAAAAAGTCCTTACATCCACTTACCTGCTGCCGCCACTTCCCTCACCTTGTGTCACTGCCGTATCCCCAGCCATCCCATTAAAGTGAATGGGACTGTCAGTGAATCAACATCGGGTCAGAGGAGGAGCCGCTGCACGACAAAAAAAAATGCTCTTTAAAAATTATGATTTAAATCAAGCCTTTTTACTAGTGGTGTTCTTTTATTTTTTATTTTTTGAAAAGCCAGTGATTCAAATTCACCCAGGTTATAACCCCTGTAAGGTTTAGGTTTGCCATCGGTGTCCCATTGGGGAGATTTCCCATCACTTCCTGTCCCATAACCAAAACATGATGTGAGAGGAAATCCCTCTAAAGTGAAGGAATCCCTGGTTGTCATCAGAACTAATGTCCCCATTGGAAGATATGCAGATCACAACTCTGGGGACAACCTAATATTTGTGATTTTATATTATTTTTTTTCTTTTGCTTTCACTTTTGGTGATAATGGTAAAAACAACAAATAGAGAGGGTGAATCTCCCTAACAGGGACATAGACAGCAATGAAAACTTGATGGTGGTTCCAGGTCACGCTGGGAATGCATGCACTACTTTTGAAAACTTCCTGCAACTGCTTGTCATGGTACTTCTGTAACGTGCTGGCAGACACATTGCGTTGCAACTAGCATTTGAGGTGTCTTTACCTTTTGATATTGACACCCACTGTAGATCTCAACTGAAGTGTTGAAGTCATTGCAGTGTTTTTAAAGGATAAGTTTACTTTAAAAAAAATACGCTTTTATTTTTTGGAGCCTGTAAAGCATTATACCAGCAATCTGCAGATCTCCTGCAGCTCTGTCAGTGTATTTGTATCCCTGTCCCTGGCAAGCGGATACACCGACGGGAAGAACTACCACAGAGCTCTACAGCACCGTGATAGTTCATTGAGAACTGCAAGCCAACATCCACAACAGAGCTGTGTGAATGAATGGTGTGGACAGAGCCCTGCGCGTCCGCGTTTTAAAAAAAGAAACCTGACAGCTAATATGGGGAACTTGTCCCCATACTGCTGTCACTAGGAAGTGTGTGTAAGTGTGTGTGTGTGTGTGTGGGGGGGGGGGGTGATCGGGCAGCAGCTACATGTTCCCGAAGGTGAATGTCTCCTTTTTAAGATTATAAAACAGGGGGATATGTACCTGTATTTGTGGATATGTTCGATTTTTATGTTTTCTTTCATCCGGACATACAATTGATGTATCTATGTATGTATTCTATTGTGGGGAATGTCTGCAGCTGGGGATGTATGCTTTTGTACTGGGAATGTATACTGCTGGCGAAGTGTACACATGGTGCCATGGGATTTGTGTACAGTACTTTTGGGGTATATACACTTTTTGTGAAATGGACTTTTGTTTAGGTGTATGTAAACAGAGAACTTGCATGTTCCTGCCAGAAATCTTGAGAGTTGCTAAATGTTGTTAGCTTGCATCGTGCAGTTCTCTCTGTAGACTAAAGAGCTCCTCCCCCATGGTATGGGGAAAAAAAAAGAGGGGAGGTGTTCTGTATTTCTGACATGCTTCCCATTCTCCAGTAATGAGACAACTACACTACAGTAAAGTGAGTTGTTTTCACCATAGTTCAGGAAATTACTTTGCTGGATCACCAGGTTAAAATGCCTGGGGAAAAAAAAGCATATGCAACCATCACATCTGGTTAGCTTGTGGGCTGTAGTAGATTACTTTTTGTTTTGTTCTTAGGTTTAAGCCTCATTAACACTGTTCCGTGCCCCTGTGCAGAAGGCTGTCTTTATCCACATGGGAGGCACAGGTATTCATGGGGGCAACCTATTCAATGACAAGAAGATGGCTGCATGGATCGCTAGCAATGTACAGCTGTGTGGGACTAATGCGTGGATCAGAACGTAGTCTGTCTGCTTTTTAGGCTTGGTCTACACTTGTGCGATGCGAGAACCAACGCTATTCTAGTGAGGGTTCCTGCATTGCATCTCATGCGCTGGCCGTTCACACTGCCTTCTGAGAACCAGTACGGGGGCTGTCATTGTAAAGTTAATGACACCCTCAGATTGGTTCACAGATGGCAGTGCGAACTGTCAGTTGGTACAGGAATCTGATCACCCATGCAATCCGATTCCAGTGCGGACCATAAAAAGGGTCCTGCACCATTTTGGTACGAATGCGATGTGAGTTCAGCCATCACATGTGATGTGCATAGCAAGCAATGTGGTTTCGAATCACATGCTATGTCTGTGATTGCACCAGTTGAACCCAGTCTTAAGGTTTGAATTGGTCCTACACAGGTGTTCATTCAGGGATGCACTTGCAGATTCCTGCAACTGTCTACCTGTCATTTATTAGAACAGACTGCCTGCAAAAAAAAATCCTGTGCCTCTGATGCAGGTAAAAACGGTTCTTTGCATGGGTATACAGAGCAGAATGTCCATGTGAATGAGGCCAAAGACGCACTTTATGCCTGCAAAAAAAATCTGCTCTCTGCTTTTTTCATTTCATTACGAGATATCCCTTTTTGCTTTAGTTGTGCCTTCACTGGCATCACCAGTGCCAATAGCAGCAATATAGCAAGCACCAGTGGAATAAAAGGCCACAAACGATAAACGGGCAAGGCTGTAGCAATCTATTCTATTTCTTTATCTTTGCTAAATAGCATGGATGGAGGAATCTCCCCTGCTGGCCATTGCATTTTGACAGCTAACTTCTGCATGTGCTGAATGCCCACACATTGCTTGCATCTGATTGGCAGCAATCACTGGTTCATTGTAAATTTTTGAAACCGACCTATTTAATTTTTTTTTTTTTTTCAACGTTTGTTGAGCCAAGTGGTGCCAACAGGGCCACGCACAGATCATACGTTGGCTAGGTTTAGCAGGTGAAATTTCAGCCATGTGTAGACCTCTTAAAAGAATGTTCATTTTTGTTTTTGGTTTTTTTCCTATGAAGCGACCCAAATGATCAGCAGTGAAATCAAGGGCACTCCATCATGACCAGTTGGTTCCCAGTGTATACTTTTCATGGACGCTGTTTACTTTTTGGACTCGTTGTTATGTGCATTTACATAATTTTACTTTTAGATGTAGATAGACCCTATATAAGTCTTTATATGTATTTATATTAACATGCTGTTTCTACAAAACTGACCAAAAGAACATTTTCGGCTTTGCTTTCATCTAGGCATGTGCTGGGTGAACTGCCTCATTTCTTTAGTTAAAAAAGAAAACCATGTGATAGGAATTTAGTACTACTGTTACAGTAAAGTCCTTTAGTAATGGTGGATGTACTACAGAAGTAATAACACACTGTTGTAGATCATCTGCAGTTGGTACAAGAAAGACTGCTTTTTCCACATAACCTTCCCTGGTTGCTAAGTTGCTGGTAATGTTGTCGCATACTTCAAGTGAAGGTCTTGTAATTACTAAGTATGGACTCTGCATTCCATTGTAAACAAAGTTGTTTGTGTGTTTTCATCTGTTTTAATTGTCCTATCTCAGGTACTTATTTTCTGTTTACGATTCCACTTATAAAGGCCCTGCATAGGAAGTGTGTTTTCTAAGTGGACAACAATTAACCACAGATGGGTAGATCTCTGACAGAGAATGAAGGGTGTGGACAGATGTGCCTGACCTGATGATCTATTAGGCCCACCATGTTCTTCTCTACTTTATCGGTGCAATTTGTGTGAAGAGAGAAACATTCTTTCTAGGGCTGCAACTAACGATTATTTTCATAATCGATTAGTTGGCCGATTATTGTTTCGATTAATCGGTTAATAACCTTAAAAAAAAAAGTGTGGTGTATAATTTAGTTAATATGTAAAGTTTAAAAAAAAGGCAATTTATTCCTAAATATCTTTATACACAGGGGTAAATATAAATAACCAACTACATGTTTAGGGAGTAAAATCTTTAATCCTCTCTGAGAATAACAGACAGAAGAGATATACTCTATATACTATTAGAGGTTCAATCTGGTAAATATGATCAGACTAAGATCAAAATTCTAGACTGTTTTGGAGATTTTCAAACAGAACTGTAAGATTACATGCTTTTCTGCAGCTTCTCCATTGATGTATATTGAACCAAAAAAGCACCGTTTTGCATTGAAAAAGGTCCTTGACCCTTTCCAAATACACAGCAGCTGTGTATTTGGATAGATGTGAATGTTAAATAAACTGTAGTGCATTTCTGCAAAAAGCACCAAAATCACATGGGTGGGAACCAGGCCTAAGACATTTAGTAACATAATGGAGTTTAAAAAAAAAAAATAAAAAAATTAGCCCTTAGTTTTTTTACTTTGCAACAGTGAAAGTAATATTTACAGTAGAGACTATTTGCTCTTTTTGTACTATATAGGGCTAATTTTAGCTTTTTTTTTTAACCCCATTATGTTACTGACCTATTGATCGATTACTATTTTCATAATCGATTAATTTCATAATCGATTAGTTGTCGATTAATCGATTAGTTGTTTTGGCCCTAATTCTTTCCCTTATTTCCTATAGCAAGAAAACTGTTGTGTACAGATTTTCCATGTCCCATCTTATAATGGACTATGCGGACACTTGGTAATGCTATTCTTTTAATCTCTGCTTTCACCAAATTGCTGCAGTAGATGTTCAGATCACTCATGACTTTTTCCTTTAATTTGAGATGTATGAACTCCCCCTTGGCCACATTACTGGTGCGTGAAAAATGAGACTGTTGTGGAGGATGTCTAACCATCTATGTCCAGTCTCAGTCCTTGATGCGTGAGATTCATTCTCGACCTAGCAGTGATTTTGAATCTCTTGATCAGCTGAGCATGAGGTTTCATACAACCAATTTATTTGTCCTGGGACATTAAATGAGGCACAACACATACAACCAATAAAATAACTAGTTTCCAACAGTGTTGTTTAATAAATATTGCATACAAAGAGAGGATAGAAATGGTAACAAGCTGATTTGTAATGACTCCATATTAATGTATTTTGTACATGGTCAACATATTTAATTATGTGCTAAATGCATTTAAAATGAATTCATTACAAATCAGCTTGTTGCCATTTTATCCTCTTTGTATGCAATATTTATTCATTTATTAAACAACAATGTTTGGAAAGAGTTCTTCATTGGTTGTATGTATTGTGTCTCATTTAAAGCCCCAAGACAATTTGGTTGCATAGCTATATTAATGAAGGGATAGAGGCACATCACGTGGTGCACCAGGCCACATTCTATTTTGAGCATGAGGTTTACTGGCATGCTGAAGAGATTCTTCGCTTCCATGATTTTGATGATGGACACATTCCCTTGCTGTGTACGGCCTATTTACGATTGCTAATGTTTGAACAGATCTTGCCAATATACTCATCTCTTTGCCAGATAACTGTGTACCAGATTTGGCAAATGAAGGTAAAACTTTGTGACAGGTACTCCAGTGCCTCTTCTTGAGTGAAGAGGCATTGGAGTACCTGTTAGTTTTTATTGCTGTCTCTGCCCCCTTAGGGAGATTCACCCTCTTTATTTGTCCTGTTTACCATTATTGAGAGTGAAAGTAAAAAAAAAAAAAAAATCTCACATTTTTAGTGTTCCACTGAACAGTAATTGAGGTGCTATCTTCCAGTGAGGACACTAGATCTGGTGACACAGGGATTCAATCACTTTGAAGGTATTTCTTCACTTCATGTTTTGACTATTGGACAGGGTCTGAACATCCCCCCCCCCCCCCACCCCCCCCCCCTGCCGCCAATGGGACATATGACAAAAAAAAAAAATGATGGGTATACCCCTTCATCGCTGTGCTGGGAGGACATTATTTAATCTTTTGTTTTTCACAGCTCCACATTTTCTCTGATCTCCAAGGGGAATTGGAGACTTGACTGGTAATAACTTTGAGTGGTTCCTGATCAAGTAGTTCCCACAGTTAACCTTTTCGCTGCACCACCAGAACTGTATGTAGTGGAGTAGGCAATGGGTGAAAACCTATAGCCATGGTTAAATTGGAAAGATTGAACTATGCTCCTTTTGAAATTTTATGCAGAAGTGATCTGGGTACTCCCGGTTATGGTTATCTTTGTTTTTTGCCGGTTTGCAAGCACATGGAGTTTTGTGCCTAGAAAGATTTATTTAAGTCTATATATACTCCCCCCTTTTTATGTATTTATTTATCTTTTCTTTGAGTGAACTTGTTTAGTGGTGGCTTTCTGTAAGTTTTTAATGTTCTCCCAGATAAGTGAGCAATTTAAAAAGCCATTATATTGAAAAATGCTTTGTACCTAGAATCTACAAAACCAGTGGCACAATAGCCCCCTGTGAGGCCTTGAGGTGGAAGAAGCCCTCTAATGATGTTGACTTAAATTTAATCATAGTACATTTGTGTGCATGTGGAGAAAACACAAATCCAGTACTGTATTGCTAAAGCATATCTAAACCCAAGAAAAAACATTTTAGTATTGCAATTTACCGGTCCCTTAGATGCTTTCAATTTTTTATTTTAGCCTGCTGGTCCCACCATTAACTCATTTCCTGAGCTAGGTTGACAACCATACTGAGAAGTGTTGTACCCCTAGGACAGAGTTTGGGGGGGGGGGGGGGTGTATTTTGTAGAGAACAATGCTGATAGCAGTCCAGAGGCAGAGAGGGCAGAAAGTTATTGGCTCCAAATTTTTTACTATTTTTTTTTTTTTTTGCAGTTGTAAAACAGATATAATGAAGCTCGTCCACTGGTTTATTTACCAAACCAAAAGGGAGCAACAAAAGAGACCTTTTTATTTGTTTAAATTGACACTTTAACTAGTTCCTGCTGGCAGTACGTATATATGCAGCCCTATTGGGCTTTAACATAGTCAGGTTGAAAAAAGATGCAAGTCCATCTAGTTCAACCAATAAAAAAAAAATACAATCCTTCACCCACGGTCGATCCAGAGGAAGGCGAAAAACCCCCTGGATTTTCCCTGGATCAGGAAAGAATCCAGGGTTTTTTTTTTTTTTTAAGACAAAAAATCCAATAAACTCAATTTTAGTCATACATTTAGGCCAAAATGTCTTCAGCCACATGTCTTTGGTAAAAAAAAAAGTCAATAAGCGTATATTTATTGGTTTGCACAAAAGTTATATCGTCTACAAACTATGGTACACTTTCTGGAATTTACGTAGCTTTTAGTTTGACTGTCATGTCATTTCTTGAGGTGCTAAAATGGCAGGGCAGTACAACCAGCGCCCCCAAATGACCACATTTTGGAAAGTAGAGCGAACATAAGCGAGAACAATAGAGAGAAGAAAAATAAAACCACAACTATTTTTTAATTTTTCTTTAATCGTACGTCACGGGACACAGAGCCATAGTAATTTACTACGTGGGTTATAGGCCACCTTCAGGTGCTGGCCACTTGCACACCGTAAACAGGAAGCTGCCTCCCTATATATAACCCCTCCCATACTGGCAGTACCTCAGTTTTTTCACCAGTTGGTCACGAGTAAAGATGTGCTGTGCTGAGCTCTACTGGAGCAATCCTTGCTGGGGCTAGCTATGCAGCCAGATCCATTCAAAGTGTCTTTTAGGCCAAATTGAATGGTACCCAGGCCTCGTGTCCGAAGAAATTAGGTTTTGCCTGTAAGGCTTCTTTTTAGAGAGCTGGACCCGGGATCCAGTGCTTTGGTATTTTCAACCATAAAGTTTTACTGGCGGGGTGCTATTACGGGCCCAGGAGTGTGGGTTCCCCAAGGGTGCCTGGTTCTTGAAGGTTTAACGGAAACCACCGTGAAGGGTGAAGATTGGGCCTGTTGGTTTTACCACAGAAAACCCTGCGGTGGGAAAGGTAAGTGGAGTTTTTTTTTTTTTTTTTTTTTCTAAGGAATTTTTAAATTTTCTTATGAAATGTCTCCCTTTTTTTCATTTTTGTGTGTTTTTTTTTTTTTTTTATGTCATGCCTAAGAGTCACCACTGGGGGCTGTATAGAGCACGCATCTTGCATGCTTCCTCAGAGATGACGCTGTGTCAGAATCAGCAGGCTTTTCTTCTGGCTAGCAGCTCAGACCTGTCCCCCTCTCCCTGGAAAGGGAGAAGGCAAAACGATCTGCAATGCCGCTCTGTTTTTTCACCGCTCCTGCACGGTGTCTGGTCACTAAGTCTCCTCCTCGCCACACACACACACACACCGATCCAAGATGGATTGGAGGCTCGTGCGGTAAAAACTCTTTTGAAAAGAGAGGGGGGCGTGATGTGCAGAAGGGGCGGGACTTAGCGCAGCATTGGCGTGCAGCAAAGCTTAGCGCGGGAGTATGTTTTAAAACTCCATTTTTTGCTGGCTGCGAATGTTGGAAGCACATAAGAGCAAAAAGGGGGATGTAAGAGGTTGGTGACACAGGTTTTTCCTTGGCACAGTTACTAAAAGCATCAGGCTGAGCATTAATAGCAGTGGCAGTTGCTGGACTATTGCTCAAGCAGTGGATGCGATTTCTTCTGGTCGTACCTCTGCAGTTATGCATCGGGCTATGGTCAGAAGGGGCGGTAGAAGCACCTCAAAAAAGGGCTAAAAGGGTCTCCCTCAAGTTCTGAAAGCCTAAAACACAACTCTGCAATGACATCCTCCCCTGAGAAGGGGTGGCTGGTTAGGGTGAGCCATCAGGGGCAATGAAATGTTTGCAAGTGTTTACAACACTGCAGCCCCTGTCTATATATTACTAAAAAAAAAAAAAAAAAAAATTTTTTTTTTTTTTTCCCTCAGCCATGATAGGATTGAGAAAAGGATTTACGGCTTTAATTGCATGCCACAGGTTCCCTTCCATTACCCAGGACCCTCAAACTGAAGATCTGGGGGCGGGAGAAGATGGTTTTTCTCTCGGGGGACCACAAAGAGGCTGATGACTCCTCTTCTAAGGGGTCAAATGCGGAGAGATCAGCTTCACAATCTGAGATTGTGGGTGCAATTTCTTACTGAATTGGTCCGCTCCACATTTATGCTACCCTTAACTGAGTGTACACTTCTTGTTTGGGCTCGCTAAAGCTACCTCAAGCTGCACATGCCTTTCCCGTCCATTCATTGCTGGAAAGACTTATGTATTCTGAGTGGGATCACCCAGATAAGCATTTTTTTTCCCTCCTAAAAAGATTTTCACACTTTATCCTATGGAGGAAAAAATTTACTCAAGGTGGGAGATACCAGCAATTGACGCTGCTATATCTTCTGAATAAAAGTTTGACTTGTCCGGCAGACAATGCTCAAATGCTTAGGGATCCAACGGAAAAAAAGTTGGAATTCCTATTTAAAAAAACAAAAAACAAAAAAACATTTGTTTTCTCTGGCAGGTTGAGTGTCTCAGCCTGTACTGACAGTAAAAGGTATATGTCAATCCTTGAGACCAGTTTTAACAGATGCTCAAGGTTATCCCTGTTCAGCAGGCCCAGGATCTGGCAAGCTCCTAGTAGCTATATGTTTGCAATCGATGCTATGAGAGATTCTATCTTTCAGGCCTCATGCCTTTGGCTGGGCTGGTACATATGTATAGAATACTATGGTTGAAAAATTGGTTAGCCGAAGAGTTGTGCAAAAAACTCCTGGCTAAGTTTCCTTTCTGCAGTGAAACGGCTGTTTGGGATATCTTGAGATAATGCATCCAAAGAATTTCTAGGGGAAAGTACCCCTTTGCCGTTTAAGAAAAGGAGTAAATATATTTTATTTAAACAAGCTCCTTCTCCAGTGCCAGGGGCATCAGCCTCCAGGCAGTCACGACGGCTACCAGGCCGTCAAGTTCAAAATGTAATCCTCAGGGTAAAACCTCCTTATTAGGGGGCCCCCCTCTCGCTCGAGTGGGGGCAAGACTTCTGAAGTTTTGAAGGGTCTGGCAGAAAGAGTGTCGAGAGAGATGGGTGGCTTCTTCAATAACTCTAGGGTACAAACTGGAGTTCAGAGAGTTCCCCGTCTCCTCGTTTTCTCAGATCAGACGTTCCTAAAGATCCAGAGAAAAGTCTCTTTCTAGCAGTGGACCATCTTTTGGTAAAAAGTGGTCATGAAAGACCAGGGGGTTTTATTCAAACCTTTTTTCACGGCAAAACCGAATGGACATGTCAAACCCATTTTGGATCTCAAGAATCTAATATTCGCTCTTTTTCGCATGGAGTCAATCCATTCAGTTGTCTCCATCCTACAAGGAGGAGAACTTTTGACGTCAGTCGACATCAAGGGTGCATACCTCCATGGGCCTATTTCCCCGCTCACTAGAAATATTTACTTTTTAAGGTAGAAAATATTCATTTTTAGTCTAGCTACTGCACCTTGAAGGTTCTGGTCCCTCCTCTAGTTAAGGGCCCAAGGTATAACGATTATAGCTTACCTAGACGATTGGCGCGTTTCAGTGTGATACAGTCGGCGGCCATTGCCATTATTGGGGGGGGGGGGGGGGGGGTGGAGAGTGCAAGGTCTTTTTTCACCATAATGCATAGGATGCACAAAAGCTTTACAACCCCTTTTTTAAGGTTGCGTTTGAGGACACAGGGGTTTCTCCACAACACCAGTCGCCGTAGAAATTTGGACGGTCGTATCTGCATGAAGGGAGGACAGAACGAAAACATTCTTGTGAATCCCTCCACTTCACTGCTAACAAATTAATACACTTCAAGCAGGCTCTCTCCCCCCCCCAACTAAGTCGGGATTCTACAAGCCACTGGGGGAAGCCTCGGCGATTACATCGTACGGTGCCACGTGCGCCAATTCTATAATCAAAAAGTCATCTAAAGTGGCATACGTGTAATAATTGTCCACGTACAAGTGGTAGCCCTTTCCGAATAAGGTTGACACCAAGTCCCACACAATCTTACCAGCACTCCCTATGTAGTCTGTGTAGTTCTCCGGCGCTACGTGACAATTTTTTCCATCGTAAACCATAAAACTATATGTATATCCTGTTGCCCTGTTACAGAGCTTATACATCTTGACCCCATATTTGACAGGCTTGCTGGGAAGATACTGTTTAATAGCCAAGCGGCCAGAAAACCTAATTGTGGACTCATCAACGAAGACAACTTGATAATAAACAAGGCTGCAAACTGTTGATTGAAGTGGTTTACGAGGGGCCGAATTTTGTAGAGCCGATCAAATCCAGGGTCACCCCGAGGACAGAGTTCATTATCATTGAAGTGCATGAACCACAAGATCTGCTCGTATCATGTCCTGGTCCCGGACAGCTGAGGCTCTCGTGCATCATCTCTGGATCGAGATGGGCACAGGTAAGTATTAGGGGGGCTGCTGCAAACAAGTGTGTGTGGGGTGTGTTTTTTTTTTTTTTTTTTTTATCTTTAATGCGTAGAATGCATGAAGATAAAAAAAAAAAAAAAACATCTGCCTTTAATCGCTTGCCGCCCGCCTAACGTCATATGACGCTGCGGACTTTGAGCGGTAATATCTGAATAATGCCTGCAGCTACAGGCATTATTCAGATATCTTCTTTTAGAGTCAGCGATTTCCTGCACCATAAGAATAATCATATCGGCATAGTGGCTGTTCAGTTCCTACTGCTGCCCTCTGGTGCTTCTACCGACTCACCCTGTCGATCGGTGAGCCAGAGAAGGGATCCGCTGGCGCTGGATGTTGATCACAGCGATTTCTGGTGGGCCAGATGGTCCCTGTGTCTTTATGATCGTTCGGAGGCAAGGCGCAATGTTATGACGTCACACCCAGCCTCTGCATTTAAAAAAAATGCTACCACCTCGGCTGGGAAGCCGAGATCGTGTGTTTGGTTTTTTATTTTTTTACTTCAGGCTTCCCAGCCTAGAGGTGAGATCTGGGGACTTATTGACCCCAGGTCTCACTGTAAAGAGGACCTGTCATGCCATATTCCTATTACAAGGGGTGTTTTCATTCCTTGTAATGGGAATAAAAGTGATCAAAAAAAAAAAAATTTAAAGCGCCCCTGTCCCCGCGTACTCGTTCGCAGAAGCAAACGCATACATAAGTCGCACCCATATATGTAAATGGCATTAAAACCACATGTGAGGTGTCACCGCAAACGTTAGAGCGAGAGCAATAATTCTAGCACTAGACCTCCTCTTCTGTAACTCAAAATGTAACCTGTAAAAAATGTTAAAGCTTCGCCTATGTGGATTTTCAAGTACCGAAGTTTGGAGCCATTCCACGAGAGTGTGTGCAATTAGGAAGCGTGATATGATTGGCCTCTATTTACTCAGTGTAACATTATCTTTCACATTATACGAAAAAAAAATAATGGGGCTAACTTTTTACTGTTTCTGTGGTCTCCCCCCCCCCCCCCCCCCCCCAAAAAAAAAAGAAAAATCCTTGTTTGAAATATTGCGAGGTAAAAAGTTGCAACGACCGCCATTTTATTCTCTAGGGTCTCTGCTAAAAAAAAAAAAAAAAAGATAGATAGATATATATATATATATATATATATATATATATATATATATATATATATATATATATATATATATATATATATATATATATATATTATTTAGGGGTTCTGTGTGTAATTTTCTAGCAAAAAAATAATTTTTACTTGTAGGAGAGAGATGTCAGAATTGGCCTGGATGGCAAGTGGTTAACAAATACAAACGGGAGCTGTGTAATATGCTGAATCATGCACCACACTGCCCCCTACTGTCAGCTCACTGCAGCCTGAATGGACAACGAGCGCACAGTAAACTGCTCTGGTCTGTTTATGTATGAAAGGGCTCTGAAAACCTGTGTGTGTGGGATTTTAGTATGCAATGTGCTTAAAAATGTATTGTTGACTAAACTGGTGGTTAGCAAAACTTTGCAGTCGCGATCATTTTTGTATATTAACAGTTATTTTCTGTTTTTGTCCCTCAGATAGCCATGGAGTGGAATGAAAATTCGGAAATATCATGTGACTTAGCATTTTCAGAGGCACAGAGATGGATACAGGTGAGGCTGTTAATTGCATTTTATAAATTGCTTGTACGTTTTGTGTGCGTGAATGACTACAGTTGTATGCCTGCTTTCTAATGCAGGAAAGAAGGCGTTTGTTAGTTTTCTAGGCCCAGCTATGAAATGTAAACAATTTCCAGGATCCCTTTCCATATAGGGAAAAAGGATGTTGCAGTTTAGATTACTGAAAGTTTGTGGAGCGACCTAAAGAATTCAACTGTATTCAAAGAAATTTCTAACTGGGTTAAGAAGTAATTTTCTATTTAAGCTGAACTCCAGGCAGGTATTAAAAACCACAATTTATTGCATTTGTGTTTTTATTTAAAAAAAAAAAAAAAGTGTATTGTAAGACCTTGGCAGCTACAGGATTGTTAGAGAGGGGGGGGGGGGGGGTAAAAACACCCTGCTGTTTTGCTCCTGCATGGTGCAAAATGGCAAGGTGGATGGAATGATGCCATAAAAACAGGTAAGTGTGTGTGGTAGGTCTCTTCTAATCGTCCATAAAGCAGCACCTAAACTGGGGGAGGAGGAGAGGAAAGGTTGGCATTCTTAACACATCCTGGCTCTGCTGCATGCTTGTGTGTGGACAGAAAGATGGATGAGAGAGGATCTCATTAGTTTGCTGCTGCTCCTTCAATCTCTAATCCTACAGGAGTAGGAAAATGATCAAGCTATACTGCTTATTTACAAGTGGGAAAAGTGAACTTTATAACCAGGTTGTGAGGCAGGGCTGTGGAAATCTTTGAGCTGGCTTGACAAAATGTTAAATCCCTTGGCAGGTAAAATGTCACTTATATTTATAGTGGTGTAGTGGGTAGCACTCTCGCCTAGCAGTAAGAAGGGTCGCTGGTTCGAATCCCGACCACGACACTACCTGCCTGGAGTTTGCATGTTCTCCCTGTGTCTGCGTGGGTTTCCTCCGGGTACTCCGGTTTCCTCCCACACTCCAAAGACATGCTGGTAGGTTAATTGGATCATGTCTAAATTGTCCCTAGTATGTATGAATGTAAGTTAGGGACCTTAGATTGTAAGCTCCTTGAGGGTGTAGGGACTGATGTGAATGTATAATGTATATGTAAAGCGCTGCGCAAATTGATGGCGCTATATAAGTACCTGAAATAAATAATAAATAATAAATATTCAGGTGTGCTTTTAGTTTGTTGTAAGCTCTGTGCACCTTTCCTTTTAAATGGGGCTGTAAAGTCTCTCAAGGTTTTTCACCTTAATGCATTCTATGCAGTTGCTCCCCATTTTTCTTACCTGAACCCGTTCAACCCAGCGACGAGCATGAGCTCACGGTTCCAGCTGCTGTCTGTCCTCATTGGATAGATTGATAGCAGCACCATCGGCTCCCACTGCTGTTAATCAAATCCACTGACAAGACAGCAGGGGGGACGCTGTCTGTCAATGGACGCAGCAGTGGGACTCATGAGCGCGCCCACATGAGTGCCCCCATGGCAAGTGGCTGTCCGTGGGGGCACCTGATAAAGAGGGGCCAGGAGCGCTGCCGGGGCACCCCAGAAGAGGAGGATCGGGGCTGCTCTGTGCAAAACGCTTGCACCGAGCAGGTAAGTATAACATGTTTGTTAAGGTTCCCTCTTTTTTTTTTTTTTTTTTTTTTTTTATAACAATCCCTTGGTTCAGGGCTAGTATAGATGTATCCTGTAAATGCGGCATTTTATCCGTATCTTCATATCCTCACAATACTGTTTTATAGAACAACAATATGGAAACGCTACATGATTTGCACGTGTGTAAGTGACGACATGTTTTGCATTCGGAAGTGATGTAACATTTTTTTTGATTCCGCTGTGTGATGAGACACCTAGCTAACAGGTGGGAAGCCTCACTTACTTGTGGTGTTGCAAGGTGCAGTATCAAAGGTTATGACAGCATATGCAGTTTCCAGGAAAACGTCTGATGAGCATAAGCACGGTCAGCATGGTCAACTAACTAAAAGAGACTAAAAGACACTGCGCAGGATTGTAGCACAGATTTTTGCTTGAAGAGGGGTAGCAGAATCCATTATCCACCATCCAAGACTTATAGCTGTCAATTCACAGGAGAATTTGGGCTGTCTTGGATGCCAAAGACTAACACCATATTAAGTAACGATTTTGTTCTTTTACCATACTGGTTTCCATAATTTTATCCAATCCCTGTACAGGGGGTCCCCGGGTTACAAACAAGTTAGGGACTGTAGGTTTGTTCTTAAGTTGAATCTGTTTGTAAGTCGGAACAGGTACATTTTTTAAGTGTAGCTCCAGCCAAAAAAACTATTTTTAAGCTTTTTGGATAACAAAGGGAAGGCTTATCACCCCTGTAACATTTGTTTTGCTGTGTGTGCCCCTGTTCAGAAGATTTCACCTCACTTTCTGTCCCAATGACAATTGGATTTTGAAAATTTTGGGTTGTTGTGGAAACAAGCCTTGGTGATAAAGCATCAGTGGAGGTACCTTTTCCCCATAATAGCTCTTACAGGAGTGAATTTCCCTTCCTAGGGGTAGATTTCCTCTCACTTCCTGTTGTCTCCCTCCGTTTGTAAGTAGGAGTCGTTTGTAAGTCGGATGTTTGTAACTAGGGGACCCCCTGTATATGTAAAGGTTTATCCTTACTTTTTTTTCTGGCATCACCTCTAAAACGTTGGCATTCCCATCATGTTCTGTCTGGTAACTTTAGTCACTTGGACAAATAGAAAGTTAATCTACCTTGCAGGAACATGACAATAAAAAAAAAATATAGGGCCATGCAATGAGATGTATAATGTTGCGTTTTGTGTGTGAATTTGTACTTGGGGCAGTACACTATCTTTTTACAAAGTATTTTAAGCCGGCCATACATGGATCAAAATCCGTTTTCTCCATGTATTGGCACCCTGGCTGTACAGAAAATAATCTACCGATAAACTTCTGTAAAACCACTCTGTCTGGTTTTCTCAGAATAATATGTGCTGCCGGCAACACTGATCAATGTATTCTGATGGCTGGGAAGGCTCCCCACAGTCAGAACACTATACCGCAGCGAGGATGATTCCCCCCATCTACTTCGAATGTGTGGATGGGGAATCAGCACAACCCACTGGTTGAATGAGAAAAAATGTATAATGTATGGCCTGCCTTGGTTTTTAAGTTTTAAAAAGACCTACAGAAAGTGCAATAATTAAGGAGTTAAAATGAGAATTCGGTGTGATAAATACACAATGTATGATTGGGGGGGGGGGGGGGGAGAGTGGCAGATCAATGCCACAGAAAGGGAGTGTGTGTGGCACAGGGTATATGTTCTGGCGGTTTAAAGAGACAATTGGCAAATATGGTTTAAAAAAAAAGACATTACAATATGTTGGGGTGCTGGAAGTCCTAGAGTGGGGGGTAATTGTCATGTTGTGGGACTACAAATCAAATGTCCCTTATCCCTGTTTTGGTAGTGGCTAAAAGGATTTGTGAAACAAGGGAAATCCAGCAGGGAGAAGGAAGGAAAAGAGTAGTGAGATGGGAGCAGAGCAGAGGAAATCGTGGGGAGAGAAAAAAAAAAGAGTGGGAGGTGGGGAGGGAGAAGTGGAGGAAAGAGAAGAATAAGGTTGGAGGGGGAGGTAAGTGTAAGGGAGGCCCATGGGGCCTGGCAGGCACGCAGGAACATTGGATCGGTGAAGGCCATTTTCTGAGCAAGCAAAGAAAAAGATCCAAGCTCATATGGCAATTATGTTTGTAGCACCCTCCTAGTTAGGTTACTAGGATGTTGGGCAAATGCAGTTCTTTTTGGCTCCTATGAAATCAGTGGAGCAGTTGTTTTTTTTTTGCGCTATTCTGTGTTTCAAAGGCTGCAGGTTTGATTATTTCCCTTTGCATTCTGGACTTTTCTAGAATATAGTGGGCTGAAAAGTCAAATAAGCAGTCTGAATATTTATGGAACGTCAGCCAATCCCTGGAGAGGTGTGCCTAGTAGATGGCTGAAGAGTGCATAAATAGTCAGACCTGGGCCAGCCAGGTTCTAATCCTGCAGGAAGAGGCCCCAAACTGAGGAGCTCTGCCCCCTTGGGCAGACTGCTGGAGTTTGCATGTTCATCAAGGTTCCAGCTAGGGGCTTACTTCTAAAATCCTTTGGAGCTAATCAAAGGATTTCACCTAAGGACCTTGTCTGGGGCACTCACTGAAGAGTGTCCAGTGGAAGTTGGAAAGGGTCAGGCTGTCCTGTTGTGAGCATCAGAGGCGTCGCTAGAGGGTGGCTATTGAGGCTATAGCTTCGAATCTGCTTAAGACACTAGCAGATCTCTCTTGGCGGGCCACCTGTTTTACCATATAAATCTCTGAAATTGGCGCACACAAGCTACTATGCCAGCTGTGGGGGTGCCACCTCTGGAGAGTTCAACCAAGTCTGCCATATACTTTGAAACTTTTTTTGAGATTTCCTATGATGAGATATATATAATTTTTTTTTTCCCCCCTGGATAAGGATGGTATTGACCTGTTGGATCCATTGTGTTATTTTTAGTGCATTTGCCGAGAGCCAGAATCGAGCGATTGGCTTTCTTGTTAGATAGGGGTCTTGTGAGGGCAATGTATACTGAAGGGGGTGTACAGTTCCTCATTAAGACTCCCTAACAGACACGTCAATGGGTCTATTGCTAATTGAACCTGGAATATACTGTTAATTTTGGCAACGATGTTGCTCCAATACCTCACCAATTTAGGGCATCTCCAGAGCATATGGGATAGTCTCTGTGCCGCCGACACTGATACCAATGGTCCTACCTCCAAAATCTTCTCCCATTGTTCGCCATCAATGGGGCCAACAGCCAATAGATGAGTATAGATTCTAGAAATAATTCCTTTCTTCTCGGGTTCAGTGTATATGGAGTCTAGGAACCCGGAGTCTTCTAATTTCAATTCAGAGTGTCTACTTTGGCGTCTCAGAGCATAGTGTAGTTGAACATACTGGTAATGATGACCTTTAGGCACGGGGAATTCACTCAGTAATTGGGAGTATGGTTTTAGGGTGGGCCCATCAAGGATTTGGTGTAGGAATTTAATCCCTGCTCTTTCCCAAATCAGGTGTTTGGGAACCCTGGCTTAATCTGTGTAGAAGCGGTTGTGCCAAATGGGGGGTTGACGGATATAGCCTGTTAATCCAAGTGTGTTTTTAACCCCCTTCCATACTTTCATCAGTAGCTGAGTCATGAGGCAATTAAATGGGACTTTAGGGAGTCCCATTTCCATATGAGATAGGGCGGTATAGGCTGTCTCTGGGCCAACAAGAAAACTCCTGGAGGGGTCCTTGGTTATCCCAAGATCCCACCCCGTGAAATGTTGTTGTTGGGCTGCAACGTAGTACATTTGTGGGTGCGGAACAGCCATTCCACCCTGATCTTTTGGAAGTTGCACAGTGGCAAGTTTAATACGTGCCACTCCACCGCTCCAGATGAGGGCCCTGAATTGTGAGTCAACCCGTTGGAACCAGTACTGTGGTATCCAGACTAGAGCGTTATGTAAAATATGCAATAGTTGTGGTGCCCATATCATTTTGATAAGATTTACCCCTCCAGTTACTGACAGTGGTAACTTAATCCAACTGGCCTGTTTATGTTGAAACTTCCATAGTATTGGTTTCAGGTTTAGTGTAATATAGTCCCCTGGGTCTCCTGTCACTACTATATCTAAATATTTGAATGAGGTAACGACCTGTATGTGCGAGACATCGTCCGATAAAGGCACCAGTAGAGGATCTAACAGCAAAAGCCGATTTATGCCAATTAATGGCAAAGCCCGCTAGCCATCCGAACTGATTGATCAGACACAATACCACCCTCGGAGTCCCAGGGGTCACCCAAGTACAGCAGGGTATCGGCTCCGTACAATGAGAATTTCTCATCACTTTGACCCTGTCGGAGAAGAGGTTCCAGTGCGAGGGCAAACAGCAGGGGCGATAACGGGCACCCCTGCCGTATACCACAAAACAGAGGCAACAACTTTGATAGGGTGTCATTAATCCTCACCCTTGCTGTGGGGGCAGCGTACAATAATTGCACCCATGATATAAATTTGTCTCCCAAACCGAATCGGCGCAGAACCTCCCACAAATATTTCCACTCCACGCTGTCAAAAGCTTTGGCAGCGTCAAGGGAAAAGATGGCTCTATTATCGGGTTGTCCACTGGAACTGAGTGTTGAGGAACAGTCTGCGGATATTCAGCACCGTCGATAGGGTAGGGATGAAACCAGACTGGTCACAATGGACCAGGTCGGCCGCAACCCCCGAAAGTCTAGTGGCCAGTACCCAAGCTAGCAATTTAACGTCTGCATTAAGCAGTGAAATAAGCCTATAGGAGTCGGGTTATAGTGGATCCTTACCGGGCTTTGGGATGACCACTATGATGGCCTCATTCATAGAAGCGGGCAAACCGCTTTCCTGAAGAGCATCATTCAAAGTCGTTAACAGAGCAGGTAAGAGTGTCCCCATATTTCCCATATGTTTCCGTGGGTAGGCCGTCGGCTTCTGGTGGTTTATTATTTGCCATCTGTGCCACTGCTAAAGTGAGTTACTCAGTGGTCAGTGGTTCATTAAGGGCAACAAGGCCCTGTTGTGACAACTGAGGGATAGAGCACTAGTCCCAAAATTGGCTCAGTTCCTCTTGTGTGGGGTGTACCTTAGACGTGTATAAGTCTCTAACGAAGTACGAAAACGCCTCAGGGACGAGGGTCTAATCAGTAACCGTGTCTCCTGCAACGTTCTGAATGGCCTCTATATGAGTGGTGCCTTGCTGGGCTTTAGCTATCATGGCAAGTAACTGACCAGTGTTTTCCCCTTCATTAAAGTATTTTGCTGCAGGAAAAAACATTTGTTTTCCGCTGCAGTATGGAAACTTGTTAGTACAGGGCCATTTACGTTATGATTTTGAGGTGGGAGCAGAAATATATCTCTCCTCTGCCTTGACAGCCTCGCTTATTACCAGATTCTCCCATTTTCTAGCCTGTTTTGATTGACGTAATCTGTGTAATGATCAAAACCCTCAAGTGAGCCTTCAAAGCATCCCAAATCACTGCAGACCCAGCTGAGCCCCGGTTAAAATGTAAAAACTCAGTCAGGGCTTTGATAGAGTGATCAGACTCTGGGAAAATTGTGAACCAAAAATAATTTACCTTCCACAGTCTACACTGGGGGCTAGGGGAGGTAGCCACCTTGGCACAAAGAAGAGAGTGGTCCAATATGTTGCGTGGAGCATACATCACTGAAGTGGTGAGCGAATGCGCCAGGTTGTTGCCAGACATAAATCAATGCGTGAAAGGCATTTGTGTGATACTGAGTAGCAAGACTAGCATTGCACATTAGGATTCAGGTCCCACCACACATCTCGTAGGCCAAGTTCTGCTAGGAATCTAGCAAAGGGGTAGGACCACCCGGTTGGGGATTGCCGCTAGCTCCGGGTTTAAATGTATCCATTTGTTCATTACATTATTATAATCACCCAGTACTCAAATAGGGATATTGGAGTGGGGGCTATAAATTGTGCTAAACTTTTCAGGCTATCAAATGAGAAGGGTGGAGGGACATAGACATTTGTGACAATACATATCATTCCTGCTAATTTGCATAATAACAAAATATATACCATCCCTGGTCATCAATCAGGGACTGCAGTAATTGAAAAGAGACAACTCGTGATATAAGTATGCTGACTCCTCTGGAATAAGCTGTGTGGATGGAGTGAAACTGGGTGGGATAGCTGCGGCTTTTAAGTGTAGATATGGAGTTGGCTTGTAGGTGAGTTTCTTGCAAACATACCACAGAAGGTTTGTGGGCCTTTATTGTGGGGAAAAAGAAGCCACCCATTTCACTCCATCACCCAGCCCCCGCACATTCCATGAGACTAAAGTACACACAATAGACATTGATTAACAAATTGGCATGAAACTTGTAGGGAACATTTTAAGTATAGGGGTACATCAAGGGGCTCTGCACATCTCCATGTAGTATGTTTTAAAATAGGCATTCCCAGGTTAAGTTTAGGAAAGCAGGTGATGATCGCCATAAACATGTTTCCCCAGTTGGACTACCAGAGGACAAAAGAAAAATGTTTCCCCTGCAAACAGCAGGGGTCAGATCAGAGAAATATAAAAACATTAGTGCAAAGTTAGTTCTACCTCTCCGCCTGACAGGAAGAATAGGAAAAGGGAGGACGCACTTGGGTCTATTCCCAGGGTAAACGCATTAAACTAGAACTAAAAGTAGATGGTAAGGCACAGTTATTCCATAGGTGCTGGTGCCCTTTTAAGGGTTTATATCCTCCTGATCGTATACCATATTCATATACCATAGTATATGCGACATCATATCTTCAGAGGCGTTTCTTTACTTCAGTAAAAACTTAGCCCTGCAGCATTGTAATTCAGTGGAGAAATCTGGATAAAATGATATGCGAGCGTTTTCTATCTTCATAAGCTTTCCTTTGGTTCTGGCCTGATACAGGGTGGCATCTCGGTCCTTTAAAATTCAGCATTTTAAATAAGAACGGCCTTGGTGGTTCTCCAGGTTTAGGCGTTCTGAGTGGGACTCTATGGACCTGTTCCACTGCGAACATGGGGGAGAATGCATCTTTGCCAAATGTATTATATAGCCAGTTTTCTATAAATGCCACAGGGTTTTTTTCCTTCTGCCCTCTCCGGTATGCCCACCGTGCAGACATTGTGTCCCTGCCTGTTTTCCATGTCCTCTAAACTGGGTGAATGGCATGTGATAATCTATTTCGTATGGCTTACTTCTCTCTGCAATGGCACACATTGCTTACTCTGTCTTCCAGGGCCGCAGTGCGGTCTCGCAGCTTCTGCATATCCTGCCTAACTGGATTCAACTCCAATTTCACCCCTTTAATCTCAGTAGTTAGGGTAGTAATAGACATATATTGCATGATGTAACTACTGCAAAGATATCCCTAAGGGTTGATCCAGGGACAGGGAGCTCTTGGTCTGTCAAAGCACTGGCATTATTATCGGGGCCTAGTGTACACACGGCGTCCCAAGAGGAGGTATTTGCTATGTCCTCAGGCCATGCATTTTCTTGTGCTTCAGGGAGGGCCTTCTGCTCAGCGGGGTCCAGGAGAAGGGAGGGTGGTTTGGAAGGGGTGCCTTTCCCCAGAGCACCTCCCCAAACATCCTCATAGCTGCCTCTTTAGCCGAGCGCCAAGACCGGGCACCATCTTGTCCGCCATGCTCTGCTGCAGGCAGAGACTCTCTTCCTCCTTTGCGAGACATGTGCGCTGCCGAATCTCGGCAAATGTGGTGCCGCTGGATTGGGGACAGTATGAGGGTCCCTAAGGTATAGGTGAGCAGCAGTTTAGATGTGACAGGATGGCTGGAACAGGATAAATGCGCAGAGTTTCGGCGGAGCTCACACCACGCTGCTTACTCCATCAGCCACAAGCCATGCCCCAGCCCTGCATTCTTTATGTAGCCAACTCCTGATCTCTGGGGACCCTGATGTTAGGGGGAATCCGCACTCAATAAATCTATCTATCACGCACTTTTTTTTCCCCCTTAAAATCAGGGGAAAATCGTGGGTGCTTGTTATACGACGATCCCCGCTAATTGTGATAGCGGGGATCACTAGTAGTTTTAATATGGCGCCGCGGAGCTGAACGGGCGCCGCCGAAATCACAGTGACTGGGCGGAGCCGAGATATAGTCGAGTGTTCTCGGCTCTTTCCGGCGCCGCTCACAGTCACGGCCAGTCCCGCCATTGGACCTGTGTTATGTCCATCATAGGGCGGGACTGTGAGCGGCACCGGAAAGAGCCGAGTACACTCGACTATGTGTATCTTGGCAGCGTTCGTTCAGCTCCGCCGAGTCCCTCCAAACTCCGCGGCGCCATATTTAAAACTACATGCTATGTGTATGTCAGCGGCAATCTGTCCAAGCATGGACACTGGGAGCAAGGCTGCACTGACCACTGGGAGCAAGGCTGCACTGACCACTGGGAGCAAGGCTGCACTGACCACTGGGAGCAAGGCTGCACTGACCACTGGGGGCAAGGCTGCAGATGGACACGATAAGGCTGCATTGATGGGCATTTTAATGTAAGTTTTTTTTTTTTTTTCCCCTTTTAAACTTCCCTCGGTTTTTTTTTTCCTTTTTAAAATTCTCTCCTAAACTTGGGGTGCATGTTATACGCCGGCGCGTGTTATATGATAAATAAAATATATATTATATTATATTACACACTCTGGTGGATACTGGAAGGAGGCATTCGGTGATCCTGTGACATTGTTAGCACTGACTTGAGCGCAGGGTTCTAGTGACTGTGTGATGTTTCCTTTGGGAGGAAGTGGCAGTTCTGTCTGGGATAGCTTCTAAAAAGGGACTCCGCTCTGTCATCTTTATTTGCTTCTGCATAGACTGTTCGGGAAGGCTTAGCAAATTGGAGTGTTCTGCAAATGTTCAGTAAATTTTGGAGTATCCAATATCACCTTATCCCCATCCAAGTTCTTTAGCAATAAAAATCCTAAAAAGACATTCCCTGGACTAATTACTGTTAGTGAGTGAACTTTTGCTGTGTGCCTTGCTGACCCTGCTCTAATCTTGGCAAAGAACCGGTTAAATTGCAGCGGCTCCTGCAATAGTCACGCTACATGTTCTAACCATGGGGACGTAATTTTAAGAAATTTTAAGGTGGGTATCATTCAGTGCAGAAAGTCTCTTGTGCACCATAGTGCCCATCACTCTGTTTCACCTCTACGACATTAAAGTGGTTCTAAAGGCAGAAGGTTTCTTTTTGTCGTTATGCATTAAGATAAACTTTCTGTGTACTTCAGCCCCCCTAATACTTTCCTGAGCCCTTCTCGATCCAGCAATTGTTGCACGAGAGCCTTGGCTGTCCGGGACTCTCCTCATTGGCTGAGACAAAGCAATTAGCGCCATTGGGTCCCACTGCTGTCAATCGGTCAGTTAGCCAATGAGTAGAGTGAGGGGGCAGGGCTGAGCCATGGCTCCATATCTGAATGGAGACACAGAGTAGTGGCTTGGGTGTCCCCCCCATAACAAGCTACTCGGCAGGAGGGAGGGGCCAGGGAGCTGGCAAGGGACCTGAAAAGAGGATCTAGGCCGCTCTGTGCAAAACCACTGCACAGAGCAGGTAAGTAACGTGTTTGTTTAAAAAAAAAAAAAAGACCTTTTTTATATCGCTTGGTGGTTTTCAAGCTTTGGCCAACATTTGCTAAGCAGCAAGAAAGTCCACTAATTTAACTTTTATGACTAAAGATGTCAGACCTATGTAACAAGGCTTCCCAAGGATCCTACCTTTTTCATATTGCATATACTGTAAGTCTTGCTTGACAGTGCTGCACAATGATTGCGTGGTACTGCTTTTCTTTTGATGAAAGTCCATGTTGGCTTAAAGTGCAATTTCACATTTTGACAAAAAATGAAAAGGTGAACTAATGCACCCCCCCCCCCCCCCCCATATCCCCAAGTAGCTCTAAGGGTATTATCTTAAGACTATGTATTTCAGGTGAAATAATTTTACTTTTGAAGCTGGAAAGACTCAAAGAATGAAATTCCAGCCCCCTACAGAGCTGCTGTACGTATTTTTCTATCACAACTGCGTGCCATCCCTTGTAATCAACAGACAAAAGAATGCTTGTGTTTTGGCATTTAGTGATTTGAATTATAATTCTGTGGAATGAGACGACCATTTATGGAAATGATCTGGTTAGAATATAGACTAAGCCTGGGTTCCCTCAAACACTCACACACTCTGTATCTTTTCCTCAAGCTGTTTATGGAAACTTACACCAGCTAATGTAAAGGTTCTTAATCTCCATACCATATACATATATATATTTTTTTTTTTCCAGTGGCTTTTGGCCTAGTAATTGTATATATTTTTCCAGGTCCATGTTTAGAGAAAATGAAATGTGAATATATGGAGTCCCGTTAACATTTTACCATATCCTACTTTTTTATCGGCTTTTAGTTTAGTAGACCTATATATTTTAGTAAACCTATATATTTTGCCAGACCGCTGCTTAGATTGTTCTATTTAACAGCAGCATTCTCTTTAATGGTAATGCCATAACCTCACATAAAGAATTAAAAGCACTCTCCCAGTTCCATAGGACTATGCTAGGAAGCAAGATCCTCTAGGCATGTATACAAAAAACACAAATGCCACATGCCTAATATAGATATTTCTTTTGTCATCCATTGAGGGAATAGGCAATGCGGGATTGTAGGGTTAACCTGGAATGTGACTTTCAGGCACTGGGCTCTGCATTGTGGTTCTTTTCTGACCTCCCTGTATTCTATTTTGCTGCGAAGTAAGTCTACTCAGGACCATTGTACCATTTATTTATTTTTTTCCCCTCTCAAAGGTAAGGGTTAAGACTGAGGAATGAAGTGTTGATGCCTTCCTCTGGCTTAAGTGCTTGGCATGTGCATTGCACACTATTTCCCCCAAATTATCTAGAGCAAGCGCAATCCCATCTTGAAGCATCAAGTGGATTTCCAGCCTCCAAGTCTATTCTAATGTCAGCCTACAGTGATTCATTCACTCCCGAAACCCTCATCAGCACCAGTTGCCTGGGTTTGTGAATATTTGAGCCCTTCCTTCATATTTTCTAGTTGCCCACTGTCACATGGCTGACCATGTCCTCTCAAAGGACAGCCCATCTGCTACAGGGTATCTCGCCTCATATTCCTACAATGGTTCTGTGAATATTTGCCTGCTGATCCTGGATAGAACTGACAACTGAAACCCCATTTAGCTATAAGATTTTTGTCTGCTGAGTCTTTTTTTTTTTTATTTTTTTTATTTTTTTATTTTTTTTTTTTGAGTGGGGCCATGGTCACATGAACATTAGTGTCCACCAGTTTGTTATAGTTCTAAGCGCACTCTGCCAACATTGGTGGCATGCATTCTTTACCTTATTCCTTATTAGTGCAGTGCATATCATCTTGCAATCGGTGGAATAGCCTGCTGTAGTAGGCCTTAGGTTTTTTTGGAACTCCTATGGCTGCTCAGTTTGAAGACTTTTTTTTTTTTTTTTTTTTTTTTTTGTGCACACTGGAAACATGCTGAAAAGCCCTGGACCCACCTGAGTCTATGCCAGAGCATTTCCCCTTTTTTGAGGAGGGATTCTCGAACGGGTGGTTTGTGTCTGAGGATGCTCCTCTGATGCACCTTGAGAAATTCCATTGGAAAGGTCCACTTCACTGATTTGGAAATTGAATTCCCTCCTCCTTTTAGAACTCACTTGAGTTAATTGGTTTGGTTGTCCTCCCTGTGTTAGAAGTAATGTTTAATCTGTTAAACCATGTCAGAATGGAAGGAACTCCTTTTTAGAGAAGATAACGTTACAAAGCAGTTGGAGCAAATGTCTGGAGTGTTTTGCTTTAGCTGTGACAGTTTATTTTATTCCTCTAAACTTGTGTCCCACATAAGACTGATGCCCATACAAATGTGTAGGGCATTCTGTCTATGTGTGGGACACTGATAGGAATCCCAGCAACAACTGTTTCCTTTTAGTTCTAGGGACATCCTCTCTTGGATCAGCTCTAGACATGGTCCTTGGCAACAATATCTAGTCCTACCAGAGCACAGGAGATCTGCAGAAAGGTCAGAAAAAAAACACATCCCTCCATCTCATTTGCTATAGCAGTGTGTTCTTGCAAAGACAAGCCATTGTCTGCCTCCTACAGAACTCTTAAAATAGTTGTCAGGTCACAGGGAGCCACTTCTAAAATTAGTTGATGGGTATCCGTGGGAAGAATGCCTCTTAAAGGGGGTTTAGTGGGAAGAATAAAACCTTTACAATGTTGGTCAGAATGCCACACTTGCAGGTAAATGATCATTGGTGCCATGCCACTGCGGCATGTGGCATTGGCCCTAGAACTATGGCGTCACCATCAAATAGGCCATCAATCAACCACAGCTCAAGGAACCCTAGGACACCCCTGGAGGAGTGCTGGTTGAGAATGCCTGGCTCAGACAGTAGGTCTAGAAGCAGGAGATCTGCATATGCCTCTGGCAATTCTTTGATCTGAAAGTGTGTTCCCATATCCAAAGGTGGATTGGGGGGGGGGTGCATTACCACACCCAGATGGGTTACTGGGTATTGGGCCCACTTGACTTTTGGATTCTCATGACGTCCTATAGCCCACAGGCTACATCTTAGAGATCCCTACAAGTTCAGCAGCCCTGCAGTATGATTCCTGTGTCTTTACCTAGGCCTTTTTTGGGTTCCTTTCACTCTGGGACTTTTATTTATTTATTTGTAGAAACTTGCCCTTGGGTGTTATTTCCTAAGGTCTTCCCTCTCTTGTATTACTGGGTAATGCTGATCCTTGGTATTCCTCTCCCCAGGGGGACCTTCTGAGTTTGTTAGCTAAAACTAGTTTCCACTGTTCCCTTAGCAGGTTCCTAACCCCCCTTCTTTTTTTTTTTTTGGCAACCTCATTATGGGTTGCTTATCCAACCTTTTCTTATAGATTGTCAGATTTTTTTTAATGCACTCTAATAGCCAGAATTCTCTCCTGCAGACCCGAACTCCTGCTGGTTTCCTCCAGTTGGAGCCTTACAGATGTCTTGTTAGCAACTGTTAGTTACCAGATAGCGAGGCTGACCAGCTTAGATCCTTGCTGGAGAACTTTGTACCTTTTTGGGTTAGAGGATTTTTCCTTAACAGTCACAGTACTCCTCCCTCCTCCCCATTGGTAATTAGTGGGTTAATGGAGTCTTGCCCTCTTCACATTGTTGCCTCTTTTTTAGTCTGTTTGGCATCTGGGGGTCTGCACTTGAGATAGATGTGCATACAGTTTTAAAATTCTTACTTTTTGTATACCAATAAAGTTGGCATTTTGTGCCTTTTCATACATATATCTACTTTCCACACTTTTTTCCTGCCCTGTAAAGTCCAAAGGGGCGTCTCCTATATGCACTTTGTTGCAAATATTCTTTGAACATTTTTCTAGGATGTCGGCAGGCTTTCACACCATTTAATTCTCTCATGTCCCCTTTTACATACAGTTCCTGTGAGTCTAGTGGTCACTGATTTCAACCCTTAGTCTCTTAAGGTCTGAGGTGTTTTCTTTCCCCCACACCTTGGAAGTACTTCTTCTTCTGTTTCAAAGCTATCTCCATGTCCAGTTCCCCACAGCATTTGGTGTCTGTTTTTTGGGGGATCACGTTGTATGTAGGGCCCTTAACCTGGACTCAAGTGAACATAACTTAATGCTGTGAGACCTTCATCTTTGGAAAGGATTAGGAACTCTTCCAGTGACGATATGAGCAACTTTGTCCCTACACTGGGTGATGTTTAGAGGCACCGTATATAATTTTTTTTTTTTTTTTTTTTTGTCCCCTGGGCTTTATCTTGGCAGCATTTGGGCTTTATCTTCTGTACAGCAGGAAGAAACCATCACTGGAAAGCTCAATGCTCCCTTGGATTGTCAACAGACAGCTCATGCTCGTTCCACATCCTTGCTGTTCTTACAGTAAAGAACCCTCTACGCAGTTTAAGGTTAAACCTCTTTTCTTCTCATTTTAATGAGTGGCCGCGTGTCTTATTAATCTCCCTTCCACAAAAGTTTTATCCCTATTTTGGGGTCACCAGTCTGGTATTTGTAAATTGAAATCCTATCCCCTCTCAAGCCTCTCATCTCCAGTGAGAATAGGTTCAGTGCTCGCAACCTTTCTTCATAACTAATATCCTCCAGACCCTTTTAGCTTTTGTTGCCCTTCTTTGTATTCGCTCCATTTCCAGTACATCCTTCCTTCCTGAGGACTGGTACCCAGAACTGGACCGCATAATCCAGGTGAGGCTGGACCAAAGTCTTGTAGAGTGGGAGAATTATTGCTTTATCCCTGGAGTTAATCCCCTTTCTAATGCATGCCAATATTCTGTTTCCTTTGTTAGCAGCTTGGCATTGCATGCCATTGTTGAGCCTTTTTCCATCCTAGATTCCCCCAGAGCTTCACTCCCAAGTGAGTAGATTGCATTCCTATTTTTGCCACCCTAATGCATTATTTTACATTTTCTACATTAAAGCTCATTTGCCATCCAGTTGCTCTAGTTGTCTTCTTGCAAGGTTTCCACATCCTGCGGAGAAGTTATTTCCCTGCTTGGCTTAGTGTCATCTGCAAATACAGAGATTGAACTGTTTACCCCATCCTTCAGGTCGTTTATGAACAAATTAAATAGGATTGGTCCCAGCACAGAACCCTGGGGGACCCCCACTTCCTACCCCTGACCATTCTGAGTATTCCCCATTTATCATCACCCTCTGAACTCACCCTTGTAGCCCGTTTTCCATCCATGTACTCACCCTATGGTGCATACCAATGGACCTTACTTTCTACAGTAAAAGTTTATGGGGAACTGTGTCAAATGCTTTTGCAAAATCCAGATACACCACGTCTACGGGCCTTCCTTTATCTAGATGGCAGCTCACCTCATAGAAGGTTAATGGATTGGTTTGGCAAGAACAATTCTTTATGAATCCATGCTGATTACTGCTAATGATACAGTTTTCATTACTAAGATCTTGTATATAGTCCCTTATCATCCCCTCCAAGAGCTTGCATACTATTGATGTTAGGTTAACTGGTCTGTAATTCCCAGGGATATATTTTGGCCCTTTTTTAAATATTGGTGCTACATTGGCTTTTCTCTAATCGGCTGGTATCATTCCAGTCAGTAAAAATTAGGAACAATGGTTTGGCAATTACTTGACTGAGTTCCCTAAGTACCCTCGGTTGCAAGCCATCTGGTCCCGGTGATTTATTAATGTTCAGTTTCCCAAGTCCATTTCTATTTCTGTCCTGTTAGCAATGAGGGTTTTTCCTGTGATGAGTCATGAGGACAAACATTGCAGTTTTGGTTGCTAAAGCCCCTCCGATTCCCTCGTGAAGACTGAGGAGAAGAATAAATTCAATACTTTTGCCGCCTCCCCATCCCTTGTAAACAGCTGTCCTTCCTCATTCTTTAAGGGGCCAATATGTTCTGCCCTCCTTTTTTACTGTTTATATACTTAAAGAATTTTTTGGGATTTCTTTTGCTCTCCTCTGTGTATTTTGTGTTCTATCTTAGCCGCCCTAATTGCACCCTTGCATATCTTGTTGCAGTCTTTGTAAAGTCTGAATGCTGATGATGATTTTTCAGCCTTGTATTTTTTGAAGGCCTTCTTTGTTTTTATATGCATTTTTTACATTGGAGTTAAGCTATCCAGGATTTTTGTTCACTCTTTTAAATTTATTTCCCAATGGGATGCACTGGCTAATGCCCTTATTTAATATGCTCTTAAAGCAAACCCATCTCTCCTCCGTGTTTGTTTCTAAGATTTGATATCTTCTAGCAAGATTCATAGTTTAAGGAAGTTGGCTCTTTTGAAATTCAGTGTCTTTGTATTCCCCTTATGTTTCCTATTTGTGTGATTTTTTTTTTTTTTTTTTTTTTTTTTTTTTTATACCGAAGCCAATCGACCTGTGATCACTGTTTCCTAAATTGCCCTGTATTACCACATCCGTGCTTAGGTCTGTATTGTTGGCAATCAGTAGATCTAGTAACGCCTTGTTTCTAGTTGGTGCGTCTACCATCTGACCAATGAAATTGTCCTGCAAGACATTTAGGAACTGGCAAGCCTTAGACAAATGCATGGTTCCCTCCGCCCAGTCTGTCTGGATAATTAAAATCCCTCATTATGACAACACTTCCCATCCTTGTTGCTAATCCAAATTGTGATAGGTCTGTCTCCCCCTCCTCCCTCAGGTTAGGGGGGCCTATAGCATACTTCCAGTATTTTTCCCCTTGGCTTCATCCCTTTGGAGCTCTACCCATAAGGATTCCACCTCCTCCCTGGCATTGGTGAACAAGCCACGTAGTCTAGACCATTTGCATACTGTCCTCTTATTGGGTATTCCAAGTTTGAAAATGGGACTTGTTACTATACTATACTTTGGGTTTATGTGCTTTTAGTCAACCTACCACTAATGCCCCCAATACTACCCTCTGGAATATGTTCATTGCTGACTAGCTCTACCTCTGGACCCCCCCCCCCCCCCCCCCCCGTCGCCTAGTTTAAAAACCCCTCCTAACTTTTTGGCCTTCTTCACTCCCAGCACATCTGTACCCTCATTTAGGTGCAATCCCTTCCTTCTACAGAACTGGTGACCAACTGAGAAGTCGGCCCATTTCTCCAGGAACCCAAACCCCTCCTTACTACACCAGCTCCTCAGCCACTTGTTTACTTCCCTTATCTCCCTCTAAAATCTTTAGGACACTCCATCTGCCTCTGTGTCCTTCAATAAATGATGAGGAATAAAAAAAAATTGCTGTAAACTTCCTTGAAGTGTGTGTGTGTGTGTGTGTGTGTGTGTGTGTGTGTGTGTATATATATATATATATATATATATATATATATATATATATATATATATATATATTAATATTATTATTTTTTTTTTTTTTAATTTGCTTTAGGTAT
This sequence comes from Aquarana catesbeiana, assembly GCF_042186555.1. Classification (NCBI taxonomy): domain Eukaryota; kingdom Metazoa; phylum Chordata; class Amphibia; order Anura; family Ranidae; genus Aquarana; species Aquarana catesbeiana. The sequence continues at coordinate 239,426,688 of NC_133325.1, forward strand.
TGCTTGTTTGCAAAACGAAGGCACGACAGTTAGAAGTGAGCTTACATAGGTGTCCGTTTATGAAGCAGTGAAATCTATTCACTGCTTCGTTCTCCAGCATTCACATTGAAGATCTTTCTCCCCTGTGTGCCTGTTTATGAAGCTTTGTAGATCGCTTCACCTTTGGAGGAGTGAAGCGATCTACAAACGCTTCCAACAGTGGAGAACAGCCCCTGATACTAGAATCTCGTGAGACTTTACGAGATTACAGTACCAGAAATTCACAGAAACACAGAGATGTCAGTTTATTAAGCAGTGATAAATTATCACCGCTCAATACACGGACAGACGGCATGGATTAATGTTAATAAAATAACAAGTCCCCCTATATTATATACATATGTATACACACATTATATATACATGTGTGTAATATATGTATGTATATATGTGTCTCTCGCTCTCTCGCTCTCTCGCTCTCTCGCTCTCTCGCTCTCTCGCTCTCTCGCTCTCTCGCTCTCTCGCTCTCTCGCTCTCTCGCTCTCTCGCTCTCTCGCTCTCTCTCTGGATCACTGCTTCATAAACGGACACCATAGAGCTGACCTGCAACTTTTTTTTTTTTTTTTTTTTCTCCGTTTTTGGCAGTGTCCAAACCTCCTGTATGAGGCACTATAACAAGGCTATACAAGAATATGGACCTTATTTTTTTGGGGGATGCTGCTCTTTTGTAACATATTAACTCCAACTAGCCAGAATTGCTAAGTTCTAGGCCTCTTTGCACATTGCACTGCCATTGAGCAATATTTTAGGACCCACCCCATGTGATTTTGTGATACACATAACAAATTCTACTAATTTACTGTCCAGAAGGAGGTTGGAGGGTGATAGAGGTTAGAAAGGAAGCTGTATTGCTGAACCACGAAAATAAATGGCTTAAAGCAGTTGTAAACCTCAATCATGATATCTGAGCAAAGCACATATGTCTCTAGTGTTTACATATCGCTCCCCAAAGCTCTAAGTGCCCATTTCTCTATGGTGCTTCGTTCCTCTGTTATTAGCACGAGTCACTTCTGAGAAGTTTTCCCGAAACAGATAAAATTTGTGCCGGGGAGCAGTGGCGAATCTAGACATTCTTTCACTTGGGGCAAAGACTCAGTTTGCCCCCCCCCCCCCCGATTTGAACTTAGCCTGCTTTTAAAAGTGGCCTGCAGGCCCTGCGCTTGGATTTCTTTCTACTCAGGTCAGGTGAAAGCACAGTTTGCAATCTGCGTTATGCACCACCACTAATATTACAGCATTCCTCTATGTTGACCAGCACACTTGCGTATTCCCAGCACATCTCTGCACCTCTCATACCCCCAGTAACCCTCCGAGCACATCTTTTTTGTACCCCTAGCATGCCTCCATAGCCCTTCAGCACATCTCTGTACCCCCAGCACACTTCTGCACCTCTTTGCATAGCTCTGCATCCCCCAGTATATATATCTGTACCCCTCAGGACACCTCTGTATCCCCTTGCACGTCTCTGCACACCTTTACTGCCCCCAGAACACTTCCATACCACTGCACCCATCAGAATACTTTGTATCCCCAAGTACATCAACATACCATCAGAAAGATTTCTACCCCCAGCAGGCCTCTGCACCCCCAGCACACTTCTGTATCCCCTTGTACACATTTGCACCCCCCTCCCCCCCCAGAACCCTTTGTATCCCTAAGCACACCTCCATACCGTCAGCACCTCTCTGTACCCACTAGCACATGTATTCTGCTGAACATCTCTGCATTCCCCCCCACACCTCTGTACTCACTTGCACATCTGGGAACCCCCCTGCACACCTTTGTACTCCCGGCATTCTCTATATCCCCCAACACCCCTCTGTACCCACTTGCATATCTCTGCACCCCCTCCTGCACACCTCCTGTGGTGTGGGAATACAACTGACGAGAAAATTTTACCGCCGATTTGTGCATCATTACACAATTGCAATTTTCCCCTCATGAAAGCTGAATCCAGACACAAACTTAAAAAATATTTCTCAATAGCCACAAAGGTTATAAATCCACATGTGCACAAGATGCCCTTGCAAACCCAAATATTACTTTGTTAAAGAAAAAGTTGTAGAAGTGACCTCATCAGTGTGCTTTACATGGCCTGTGCATACAGCTGAGCTATGGGAAGGGACCAGGAGGCCTCATGCTACAGGCTGTCTACAGAAAATTTCAGGAGTGGAGGTGAGGCCAGTCATACTGTACAGCCAGAGAGGGCAGCAGTGACTGGTCTGGTATTTAGTATGGGAAGCCCTTGCACAAGGCCCAGTGGATTACTGCAGTTCTGGGAGAAATGCAAGCAACCAAAACATCAAATGTATGTAAGAATACACATGCCTCCTTGTATTTAAGACCTTTTGCTTATCCTGCCTGGTGTTGGCCTTAAATTAGAAACATCACTCGCCTCTTCCTCCTTCTCCTGCTTACGTTTTTTTTTTTTTTTTTTTTTTTTTTCTTTTTTTAAATTAAATCCTTACTAACGGTTATGCAAGCCTTGTTCTTGATTCAGATGCCCAGCAGATTCAGTGTTGTCCTGCTAAGTTCCACTGATTAGGTGCAGCAGCCTGGATCCTGCGCCACATCTTGGTCCACCTCTGTTATTGATGGCTGGCTATTTCTTCTGGGATCAGGCAGCTGGCCTTCAATGATGTGCACCAGCTCCAACCACCAGCTGCTATGGGATCCTTACTCCTGCTTCCTGAAATGTGACATGGTGTCCCAGGAGGCTGAGAAACAAGGGGCATGTCATTGCCACCTCGGTGTTTGGGTGGTTGGGTTGAGCAAAAATAGTAGTAAAAAGATAAATGAGTGCTGATTTGTGTTTAGGGGAGTGAGTGCAGGGTGCCATAGAGGATCTGGGGGATGAAGTTGTGCTTTAAATTGTCGCCTATTTATTTTTATCTCCTATTGCACCTCCCAATTAAACCACTTAGCCTACATCTACATACAGTGCCTTGAAAAAGTATTCATACCCCTTGAAGTTTTCTACATTTTGTCATGTTACAACCAAAAACATAAATGTATTTTATATGATGGACCAACACAAAGTAGCACATAATTGTGAAGTGGAAGGAAAAGGATAAATGGTTTTTAAATTTTTTTTTTTTTTTTTTTTTTTTTTTTTTACAAACTAATATTTAAAAGGTGTGGAGTGCATTTGTATTCAGCCCCCTTTTACTCTAATACCCCTAAAAAAAAATTGAGTGTAAGCTATTGCTTTCAGAAGTCACCTAATTGATAAATGGAGTGCATCTCTGTGTAATTAAATGTAATCTCAGTATAAATACAGCTGTTCCGTGAACCCCTTAGAGGTTTGTTAGAGAACCTTAGTGAACAAACGGCATCATGAAGGCCAAGGAATACACCAGACAGGTCAGGGGTAAAGTTGTGGAGAAGTTTAAATCAGGGTTAGGTTAAAAAAAAAAAAAAAAAAAAAATCTCTCTTCTCTTTCTCTTCTCTTTCTCTTTCTCTTCTCTTTCTCTTTCTCTCTATCTATCTTTATTCTCTCTATCTCTGATCTCTCTATCTCTATTCTCTCTATCCCCAAGCTTTGAACACCTCACGGAGCACTGTTCAATTTATTGTCTGAAAATGGAAAGAGTATGACAACTGCAAACCTACCAAGACATGACCGTCCACCTAAACTGACAGACCGGGCAAGGACAGCATTAATTGAAGCAGCCAAGTGCCCCTGCACAGATCCACAGCTCAGGTGTGAGAGTCTTTCCATAGCACAACGATTAGTCATGCACTCGCAAATATCTGACCTTTTTTATGGAAGAGTTTCAAGAAGAAAGCCATTGTTGAAAGAAAGCCATAAGAAAAGAAGTCCTCTCTGCAGTTTGCGAGAAGCCATGTGGGGGACTCAGCAAACATGTGGAAGTAGGTGCTCTTTTTCCACATGTTTTTGTCCTAAAAGCAAAATGCTATGTGTGGCAGCATCATGTTGTGGGGATGCTTTTCTTCAGCAGGGACAGGGAAGCTGGTCAGAGTTGATGGGAAGATGGATGGAGTTACAGAGCAATCCTTGGAAGAAAACCTGTTATGCCGCGTACACACGAGCAGACTTTACGGCAGACTTGGTCCGGTGGACCGTACTCCGTCAGATAATTCGATTGTGTGGAGGGCTCCAGCTGACTTTTTTTTTTTTTTTTTTTTCCCCCCAAAAGTTCAACGGACCTAGAAATGAAACGTTTCAAATCTTTCCGACGGACTCGAGTCCGGTCGAAAAATCCGCTCGTCTGTATGCTAGTCCGACAGACTAAAACCAACGCTAGGGCAGCTATTGGCTACTGGCTACCAACTTCCTTATTTGGGTCCGGTCGTACGTCATCACGTACGAATCCTTCGGACTTTGGTGTGATCGTGTTTGTCCAAATCTGTCCGTTTTGTAAGTCCAGCGCACTTACAGTACAAAGTCCGTCGGAAAGATCGTCGGACCAAGTCTGCCGTAAAGTCCGCTCGTGTGTATGCGGCACTAGTCTGCAAAAGACTTGGGACTGGGGCGGAGGTTCATCTTCCAGCAGGACAATGATCCTAAACATACAGCCAGAGCTACAATGGAATTGTTTAGATCAGTGCATATTCCTGTGTTAGAATGGTCCAGACCTAAATCCAATCGAGAATCTGGAGCAAGACTTGAAATTGCTGTTCGCAGATGCTCTCCTTCCAATCTGACAGAGCTTGAGCTGTTTTGCAAAGAAGAATGGGCAAAAATGTCACTCTCCAGATGTGCAAAGCTGGTAGAGACATCCCCAAAAAAAAGACTTCCAGCTGCAATTGCAGCGAAAGGTGGTTCTTCAAAGTTTTGACTCGGGGCTGAATACAAATACACACCACACTCTTCACATTTTATTGTTTTTAAAAATTTGAAAACCATTTATAATTTCCCTTCCACTTCACAATTATGTGCCACTTTGTGTTTGTCTAGCACATAAAATCCCAATAAAATACATTTACGTTTTTTGGTTGTAATATAAAAAATTTCAAGGGGTGTGAATACTTTTTCAAGGTACTGTGTACTCACTCCAACATGGGGCTGCACATCATTTCTCTGCTACTGGTTTCTTTATACTGACAATGATGGGTAAAATCTGCACAATGTTTGTTGGCACAGCTGCTTATTGACTTGCTCATGGGTGCCTGTTTACAGGGGGACAACATGCTAAAATGCATTTGATTGTAAGTGATTAGCATTATGCTGTGCTCCACATGGTGGTATGGACCATGTGAAATCTGAGGAGCTATGTGAACTGCCTTTACGTGTTTTTTTTGTGTTTGTTTTTTTTTTCAATGCATTGTAACTTAAAGTGGTTCTAAAGTTGAAATTTTTTTTTACATTAAAGTATATGTAAACCCTTACCTTGTAAAACAACCTAATCAGTTTAGAATATAAAAAACCAGCACAACATTTGTATATACAGATTTAAAACAAAATTACATATGCCTTTTTTTTTTTTTTTTTCCCCCTCCTATTTTAAGTAATCACATATCCATACCTCCCAACATTTAGAGATGGGAATGAGGGACACCTACTAGCAAATGTATATAGGCATATGACACACCCCCTGCCACACCCGCTTAAAGGAGAATTAACAAAAAAAAAAAGTTAATTAACCACTAGACATCCGCGCTATGGCCGAATGACGGCCACAGCGCGGACCTGCATTCCCGGGAGGACGTCATATGACGTCCTCCCCTGTGCACGCTCCCTGCGCGCGCCCTGTGATCACCGAGTCACTGAGACTCGGCTGATCACCGATCTGAGTAAGGGGCCGGTCCCGGCCCCTTACCATGTGATCAGCTGTCAGCCAATGACAGCTGATCACATGATGTAAACAGGAAGATCGGTAATCGTTTTTTTTTTTTTACTCGCGCTGACAGCGCGAGTAGAGAAAAAAGCCGATCACCGGCTCAGATGTCAGGGACATCGGTCCCGAAGTGGAAGCACAACACATTCCTCATCAGTGCCACCCACAAGTGCCACCTAACAGTGCCCACAAGTGCCACCTAACAGTGCCCACAAGTGCCACCTACCAATGCCCACCTGTAGTGCCCATCACTGCCACCTATCAGTGCCCATCACTGCCGCCTCATCAACGTACATCAATGAAGAAGAAAAAGTACCCGTTAAAAATTTTTTATAACAAAATATAAAAAAAAATTTTTTTTTTTTTTTTTAAAAATTCAGGTTTTTAAATTTTTTTAACAAAAAGTAAAAACCGCAGAGGTGATCAAATACCACCAAAAGAAAGCTCTATTTGTGGGAAAAAAATGATAAAAATTTCATTTGGGTACAGCGTTGTATGACCGTGCAATTGTCATTCAAAATGCGTTAGCGCTGAAAGCTAAAAATTGGTCTGGATAGGAGGGGGGTTTAAGTGCCCTGTAAGCAAGTGGCTAAATCCACAAGGGCTTTTTTTTTTTTTTTTTTTTTTTTTTTTACCACTACTATGGTACTACCACTACTACTTAGCTTATAAAGTTTACAAATGCAGCAATTTAGAAATTGGATGAAAAGTTTAGCGCTGGGAAACACTTTTTGAAAGATAAAAAGTGCATTTTCTATACAACTATATAGATCAGACCAAAATGAGGGACAAATGAGGGGGAACGAGGCACAGAGGGACACTGCTCCAAATCAGGGACAGTTGGGAGCTATGCATATCCTCTTGGCTGCACAGGTCTTGGCCATTGGAGGAGGGCAGGCTGAGTTCCCAGCACAGCTAGAGAACTGACCATACTGTGCACGCTAGTTTGGAAAGTAGAGGGACTGGCAGGATCATCAGGTATTAAATACAAAGGAAGTAATACTAATAGAACAGGACACTTTTCATAGAAGTACATGGTACAGCAGGCACATATCAAGAATATGAAATATTGGGTCAACTTATTCTTTAATGAATTCCCTGCAATAAGGTAAAAACATTTTACCACTTTTTGCCTTTAATGTAATTTATGCACATTCTCTTTGTAAAAGCCTCTTTTGTAGACATGCAAAGGACATGAGACTGCAGCTGGGTGCTACCTTTTTTGCACAGGCAGACAGAAAGCTGTCTCTTGAGTGATACCTTTTTCATAATCTTCTTCACTCCTCTCTGGGTGATGCATCACATCTATGTATGGAGATGAGGAGGAGCTGACTCAGCACAGACAGTCTTTAGACATTACCAGAAGGAGAGGACATGGCAGGAGGTATCAGGAAACTAGTTCGACCTGCAGTGGTTGATTTCTCAAACGGTTTTGAAGGCAAAATGCAAGCTAATAGGGAAAAAAGTTTACGGAAAGGAAAATTTTGCAAGTAAACATCAAAATTCTTTGCTAATATTTTGTGTACTTTTACCTGCATTCTTTAAAGTGGAGTTCCACCCAAAAGTGGAACTTCTGCTCATCTGTCTCCTCCCCTCTCTGGTGCCACATTTTGGCACCTTTCAGGTGGTAGGGGGAATGGGTACCTGTTTTCGACGTGTACCCTTCCCCACTTCCTGGAAGTTCGGCCTCCTCCTCCACCGCCGGGCCAATTACCGCAGCACAGTAGGGAACCGTCTGTGAAGCCGAAAGGCTTTACTGCTGGTTTCCCTCCCCAAGTATGATGGCGGCTGGACCCGACAGTCTATCCGTAAATCGGCTGGGGTGCCAACATCATGGGCTCCCTGGACAGGTAAGTGTCCTAATATTAAAAGTATTTGTAGCTGCTGACTTCTTACATTTTTTCATAAGGGGGCGGAACACCTTTTAACTTGATCACAGGGTCCCTTTTAAAATATGGGCACTCTAAAGGTGAAATTGGCATAAAAAATGCTTTCATTCTTGCATTTTTACTGTAAGGAACAGTAATCTATTATCCCCCCCTTAAACTTATATAAATATATTTCATTATTTATTCCTTGTAATAAAGTGCTAGTTTTTTGTTTCCCACAGGTTTACAATGCAGCAAAACCTACTTGAGGCAATAATTATAGTGTAATTCATAGCCAAATAGTAAATCGGTCTTCCCTTTTCAAGCTGACAAGACATTGCATTAAACTATGCCTCCCCTGGAGTGATAATTGTAGACTGTGCCGTACTGTCCTTGCTTCACTATTGTCCTGTCCGAGTGGCTTCAATTCAACAGGGGATGAAGTCTTGAAATATCTTGGTTTTTATGTTTCTCTGAAAATGTAGATGGAGCGAAAGGTCAGGATTAATGTACAGAATAAACAATTGTTTATAATAAACCACAGATATAATCGTGTTCATTTATATAGTGTCAAGGTTCTGCATCCTGTAGGACTTGGTCTATAAAAGAATAAAGTATAAAGGAGCCATCCATATCAACCTTTGCCCCATAGGAGTTTGGTGTTGAGAACTTGCCACTGAAAATTTAAATACAATGAAATTAAATATAAATGCTACGTGAGTGCTCATGCTTCCAACCTAACCTCACCCCTCCATAAACCTTGTTTCTTTTTTCCCATTTAAAGTGTGGGGTTCTGAAACAAGAAGATATACATTCATACTTGCCTCTATTGCTGTCTGTCACTACGATGCTGCAGCTGTCCCCTACTGTCTCTAAGACCGAAAACTGAACGATCACATGACCTCTGATGGCTCAGTTCTCGGTCTTCCCGGATCAGAGAACGTGTCGGTCAGTCACTGTTTTGTGCCTAGCCCCTCCAGTGCTAACTTAACAGTGTACATTACCCCTTTAAACCAAAGCTTTCCATACTTGGTAATCATTTAATTGCTTTATCTACTCTAAACAACATGGATGGAACATGCTTATACATGTGTAATATTCTCCTTCATCCACTTCTAGTTGATAATGTTGCAGTGTACATGTACATACTGCTGCATGAAAATGAAAAATGTTTATTTTTTTTTATTTTACGGCTTTGTACTCATTACATTACTGATCTTTATGCAGCTCTGTCCATTGTTCCATTGACAACAATACATCTGTGTTGTTGCTTTTTTTTTTTTTTTTTGTTTTTTTTTTTGTTTTTGTTTTTTTGTTTTTGTTTAACTCTTGTGTGTAAGGCCTTAGGTTAACAATATGCAGTGCAGTTCAGTTTTGGGCACCAGTTCTCAAAGAATATTGGGTGAACTGGAGAAAGTACAGAGAAGGGCAACCAAACTTTTAAGAGGCATGGAGGAGCTCAGCTATGAGGAAAGATTACAGGAACTGAATTTTTTCTCTTGATAAGAGGAGATTAAGGGGGCTATGATCTACATGTTCAAATATATAAGGGGTCCATATAGTAAACTTGGCATTGAGTTATTCACTTTATTCAACACAGAGGACAAGGGAGCACTCTTTTTTTTCTTTCAATGGTTTTTATTGAAGTTTTTAGAAAAGAAAAGAATATGTTTTACAACATAAAAGGAAGGGAGAAAAGTGATATACACATTCAGGTTGTATACAATCCGGTGATATACATTCTCAGAAATTTTCATTTAGTTAATTAGTTGTTCAAGAGGCATGTAAACATTTAACATAAGCAGAGTATGTTCACTGTGCGTTGTGTTTTTCTTGTTTTCATTAGTCAAACGTTAATAGAAACAGAACCATCAATAAAAACTTTAACTTTTGGACCATATTGACCATTGTTTATCAAATTTTTTGCATTGTAAAGAGTTTATTGCTAAGAGGCGCTCGAAAGTGTAATTTCTATGAACTGCTTTGGTTATGTCTGATAGGTTAATGGCATTGGTGGATTTCCAATTTCGTAATATCGTTAAGCGTGTTTCAAGCAAAATATGAGTTACGACTGGTCTAAAGTCTATATGATATTTTTCTATGTTCAGGTGCAATATTGCCAGCGCTGGGTCTGGTTGAGATATTACTCCCGTTAACGTGGAAATCAATTTAAACACTTGGTTCCAAATGCATTTAACAGCAGGACAACACCAAAGCATATGCAGTAAATTGCCTATTTGCCCACAGGCTCTCCAGCAATTTGGGGATGTTCCCGGGAAGAATTTCGCTATTCTATATGGGGTGTAGTGCCATCTATTGGCCATTTTAATAGTTAATTCCCAATGCTTAATGCAGTGGGAAGCCTTGTGTATTGCTCTAAAGGCTTGTTGCCACTGTTCATCTGAGGCTGATATACCTAGTTCTTCTTCCCATTTTTTCATTGCAGTAGTTTTGGTAAATGTGAGTTTATCTTTGGTGATATTATAGAAGAAAGATATTCCTTTTGTATGTTGTTTGGTTGTGGTGTAAAATTTCCAAATATTGCTCGGAAGGTGTATGGTAGGTGTAGGCTTAGATTTAAGGAAGTTTACAATTCTTACGCACGTAAACTGTGAATTCTTTGGAAGATGGTATTGTGTCATGAGTTGCTCCACAGATTTGGGATGTGTGCCATTATATAGGTCTGATATGTGTAGTATGCCCTTTCTTGACAGGTCTTTGATTGTCAGCATTGGGATTTTTGTTTCCAAGAACGATAAGGGTATATTATACTGTATGTCTTGTTTGTCTTTATACGTATGTTCCCGTATAACTCTCCACGCCTTTAACGAGATTTGCGTAGTAGGAGGCAGTTTTTTTGTGTCCCACGGTATCCACCCGTCTGTCATGAGTAGTAGGGGTAGATTGTTCATTGGTGCTGTCGTTTTTTCAATGTCCACCCATAATGGTGTGTCAGTTGTTTGAAACCAGTGTTTGATTTGGTCAAGGCGTACTGCCCAATAGTAGTCGTGTATGTCCACTAAACCTGCTCCGCCCGCTTGCTTATGTGATGTGAGATTATTTCGTGAACATCTAGCTTTTTTTCCCTTCCATATGTATTTCCAAGCAATATTCGCTATATTTTTTAATAGGTGTTGAGGGATAGACAGTGGTAGAGAACGGAATATGTATAGTATTTGTGGCAATAACATCATTTTGTAAGCTGTAATTCTGCCTAACCAAGATACTTCGCTGTTGGACATGTTTTTGGTTTGGGCTTCCAGTTTGTTAATGAGTGGTAATACATTGGCTTTTATTATTGTGGATATTTTATTTGTGAGTGTGATTCCCAGATATGTGATATTTCCTTTACTCCACATATATGGTAATTTTGCTTGTAGCGATTTTCGGGTATTTGGTGAGATACCCATGTCTAATATGAGAGATTTAGTAAAGTTGACTTTATAGTATGATATCTCTCCAAAAGCTATGAGGATTTTATGGGCCTGTATTAAAGATATGGAGGGTTTAGTAAGTAGCAGGATTACATCGTCTGCGAATAGATTAATGGTATGTTTTACTGACCCAAACTGGAAGCCTGTTATCAAAGGGTGGGAGCGTATGGATTCAGCTAACGGCTCTATCATCAAATTAAAAATTGCAGGAGATAGGGGGCACCCCTGTCGGGTTCCATTCTTGATCTGGAAGGTTGCGGATAGGAACCCCGCAGAGTACACCTGTGCTGACGGGCAAGAGTATAATGCCATAATAGCTTGCAGAATTGGGCCTTTGAATCCAAACTTCCGCAATGTTTGTTCCATATATGTCCAGTGGACCCTATCGAACGCCTTCTCTGCGTCAATGGATAGCAGCAGAGAAGGCGTTCGAGTCTTTTCAGCATGGTTTATCACATTAATAATCCTTCTAGTGGCGTCCGAAGTTTGTCTCCCTCTCACAAAGCCCATCTGGTCTCTCGTAATGAGATTAGGTAATATGCGTGTTAGTCGCTTAGCTAGTAGTTTCGTGTATACTTTTGTGTCGGAGTTCAGCAGTGATATGGGTCGGAAGTTAGCTGGTGTGTTAGGTTCCTTACCCGGTTTTGGTAGAGTCACTATATGTGCTTTTAGCATTTCCTGTGGAAAGGAGGCAACCTCAGCAGCTTTATTGAAGATTTTTGTCATGTGTGGAGATAGAATATTGGTAAACATTTTGAAGTATTCATTAGAGAATCCGTCCGGGCCTGGGGATTTCCCATTTGGAAGTGTATGTATTGTCATTTCAATTTCTCTGTGTGTTATCGGAGCATTTAAGTGTTCTAAGTGATCGTCAGAGAGGGCTGGAAGGTTTAGGTGCTCCAGAAAAGAATTTATTTTGTCTATAGTTGGGTGTGGTGTATGTGCATCTTCGTGTAAATTGTATAGTGAGCTATAGTATGTAGCGAATTGGTTCGCTATCTCTTGTGGATTTGTGATTCTGTGTGTTAGCGTAGGGTGTTGGATGTATGCTATTCTAGTTCTGGTGCGTGCCGCTTTCAGTCTATTCGCTAGGTATTTACCTGCCCTGTTAGCATTGGTATAGTAGTTTTGTCGTAGGTATTTTAAGTGTTTGTCATATTGTTGAGTTAGGAGCGTTCTGAGTTGTTCTCTAAGAGAATTGAGTTTGTCGATAAGTGCTGTGGATGGGGATATTTTGTTTTGAGTTTCTATAAGGTGTATGTCTGCAATAATAGTGTTCAGCTGCTGAGTTCGCCTCCCTTTTTCTCTAGTTCCCAATTGGATCAGGATTCCTCTCATAAAGGCCTTGTGAGCGCTCCATACAACAAATGGATCATCCACAGAGCCCTCATTTTCTGAAAAGAAATTTTGTATATGTTGGGAGATTATTTTGTGATATTTATTATCTTGGAATAGTCTGGTGTTGCAACGCCAGATGGGTGGTGAGGAGGAGACTCCCTTCTCTACAATAGACAGGGAAATGGCTGCATGGTCAGACCATGTAATTTCATGTATTTTAGACATGTTCACGTTTTGCAGGAGCCATTTATCTGTTAAAAACATGTCTATTCTGGAGTAAGAAGAGTGCCTGTTGGAAAAAAAGGTATAGTCCCTTTCCGAGGCGTGTAAGCATCTCCATATGTCGTATAGTTCCTCTTGGTGGAGTATAGACTGAAGGGATAGGGTTCCTTTTGACTGGCTCGATGATGTGTCCAGTGTCGGATCTGAGGTTATGTTGAAGTCCCCGCATATTAATAGGTTACCATATTTCATGGAATTTGCTTTGTGTAGGACTTTTTTGATGAATCTGACTTGGCGTGTATTCGGAGCATACAGTGTGATCACTGTGTATGGTTTGGAATTAATGTCTCCTGTGAAGATGATGTACCTGCCTCCAGCGTCAGTAAAGACATCTTTAGGTTGTATGGATAGCGAGTCCTTGAAAGCCATTAGGACACCTCCTTTTTTGCTATTTGGTGTATTGGCCATGTATATGATTGGGTAGTTTTTGTGCTTACATTGAGGAGCATTATGTAATTGGAAGTGGGTTTCCTGGACACAAAGAATGTCCGCTTTGTGTGTGCTAGCTTCCTTCCACAAGGAGAATCGTTTAGCTGGGTGATTTAGTCCCCGGGTATTAATTGAAAGGCATGTTATCGTCATTGTGAAAGGTACTTGTGGTTTTGTGGGGTGATGTAGTAGATGTACTCACTGCGCCCGGTTGAGGGGGAGATCCTTGTGGGTTGATGATGAAAGGTAGGTCTTTTCCTTTCTTCGTGTGTCTTGACTGGTCCGTTACTTTCGTGGATAAAACTGTGTATATCAAAAACAAACGGTGCAGAAAAACAAGGAGAAAAAAAACAGAAAGTCAACAGGGGTTTGATAAGAAATGGATCCATGAATTGATCCCTGTGCAGTTGTAACTGCTACTGGTTGACTGGGGTGTAGGTAAGAGTTAATCCTAAGCTCTTCCCTGGAGATAAACTGAATTATATCTGTGTGGAGTGTTATGAGCTTCCACCATTGCTTTTCTTGGATGAGCGCTTGTATGAGACGGTTTGCCACTCGTTCTGTATAGGGGTCAGTCCCTGAGGTTGCGCATGTTGTGCTGGTTGGTCAGATATTATGCCCCAGTTCCTTAAAGCCTTAAGTCCCTCTTCTAAGGTAGACACCGAGATGGTTTGGCCATTGTGAGTGATCGACAGGGTAGCAGGGTACTTCCATTTGTGCAAGATATTGTGGTTTCTCAGGGCTTTTGTGATGGTCAGTAAATTTCTGCGGCGTTGCAGAGTGTGTCTAGACAAGTCAGGCAGCACTCTGATGGCGGCATACTGTTGTGGAATATTTTCCTGTTTGCGGGAAACTTGCAGAATACGATCTTTTATGTGGTAGTAGTGTATTCTCATTAAGACATCTCTAGGTGTGTCATCTGGGAGGAACGATGGTTTAGGTACCCTGTGGATCCTGTCCACTAGAAGGTCTGATGCAGTTGCCTCAGGTATTAAAGTGGAAAAAAAGGCCTGGGCATATTGCAGAAGCTGAGAAGGGGGGACAGATTCTGGAACCCCCCTCATTTTGAGGTTGTTCCTCCTGGATCTGTCCTCGAGGTCTGCTATTTTATCTTTTAGCCATAAGATGTCCTCCCCTTGTGCTGAGTGCGCTTCTACCATAACATTATAAGATGAGGTGTACTCCTCCATCTTGTGTTCTACCTGATTCACTCTGCGGCCTAGCGTCTGCACTTCCCTCTGGCATTCAGTGATTCCTCTCATCAGATCTGTCTGCAGTGAGGAGCGCAGGGACAGCAGCATATCTTTCATTAATGTATCTGATACTGGCCTATCTGCTGTGGGGAAATCTGTGATAGGATCCCGGCCCTTAACGCTCTGGCCTGTAGTGCTGGAAGGCCCGCTTACCTCCATGGCCGGATCGGCCTGTGATCTGACTGGTGAGTCCCTCCGCTGCCGCGATTTTGCCGGGCTGCGTGTTGTGGGGGTAGAGGGGCCCGAGGATTGTTCGCTGGGAGGGTTGGTCAGGCAGGAGGAAGCCGCTGATGCCTCCGCTCCGCTGTTCCGTCCGGATCCCTGGTCCGGCCTGTCAGTTCTGGCGCCGCCGCCATTTTGCTGAGGCCCGCGCGAGGCATAATAGCTTGTCATCTTCTGCGGCTGCTGTGGTGTTTTTCGGTGCCGTGGCATCTTTTTCTTGATCCGCGGGGATTTGGCACTCAGATGGCAGTGTTTGGAGCCGTGGATGGTGCTGGTGGGCTCTGATGCTGGCGGATTATCTCCGGTGGGCGAGCGGAGCTCCTGGGCTAAGCGTCCATCTTGGAGTCCGGTCGCCACGCCCCCACAAGGGAGCACTCTTTACGTCTAGAGGAAAAGAGATTTCATCTCCAAATATGGAAAGGTTTCTTCACAGTAAGACCTGTGAAAATGTGGAATAGACTCCCTCCAGAGGGGGTTCTGGCCAGCTCAGTAGATTGCTTTAAAAAAGGCCTGGATTCTTTCCTAAATGCACATAATATAACTGGGTACTAACATTTATTGGTAAAGTTGATCCAGGGAAAATCTGTCTCTAGGCGGTCAGGAAGGAATTTTTTTTCCCCTGCTGTAGCAAATTGGATCATGCATTCCTGAGGTTTTTAGCCTTCCTCTGGATCAACTGTGGGTATAGGATTGTGTATATGGGTTTGTTATTACATTTTTTAAAATGTATTTTTATGGTTGAACTAGATGGACTTATTTTCTACTTAACTGCTTTGTGCAATGGTTTTGCCCAGATTAGCTAACAATGTATTCTTCTGTGGTCCCCTACTGGCACTCCTGGCTTCTCCTCTTGTGCCTGATTTAAGGTTTTTTTTTTTTTCGATCAACCCAGTGGGCTGAATGGGGAAAAAACTGAGCTTAGGAGGAGCTCGCTGTACTAACTGAGGTTAGTACATGTCCCCACTGTGGTATTTTTTGTTTAGACAGGAGGGCTAACCTTAAAGTCACATACACACTAGTAGTAGGTTTTTTTTTTTTTTTTTGATTTTTCAACTCGGCAGTGCTGGATAAAAAAAGCTAAACTCGGTAGGAGTACTAACTATCCAGTGATAGTACAGCAATCAACCCCTGCTGTTCTATTGAGTTATGACAGGCGGACCCCCCCCCCCCCCCAATCCCTCCTGCCATAACACTTCAGTCAGCGCTTTAAGCCATTCGCATTCATCTTCCATAGGTCTGCAATACAAACAGGCTGAATGTTGGGCCGTTTGTTTGAACCGGCCAATGCAGCTTGATATTCGGCCCGTGTGTATTGGGCTTAATATAGCACTAATAATAAAAAAAAGTTTGGGCTGGAGTTGCGGGGGGGCGGGGGGGTAAAAAAAGAGACTAAGAGTTAAGGTGTATGTAAGCTCCAATAAACTCCATTTTCTCTATAAAAGCATTTTGTTCTATCCCATTTAAAGTTTCATTATATCTGTTTAAGAAGTGCAGAAAAAAGCCTTTTGATCCTGCCAGATATCTCCCCCCCCCCCCCAACTCAAAGTGGTCACCTTCTTTTTTACAGAAAAAAAAAAAAATCACGGTGTCTAAGTGCCCCCACCAAGTAGCCTCCCCTCGGTACAGACTCCCTCCACTCAGTCCAGGACCCCCTCCGCTTAGTCCAGATCCCCTTTCATTATGTTAACACCCCCCTCCACTCAGTACATATGCCCTTCTCCATTAAGTTAAACCCCTCTCACTCAGTATAGACCCCCCCTTCATTATGTATACACCATCGGTCCCTCAGTCCAGACCCACACCCCTCTCCAGTAAGTTAACCCCTCTCATTCAGTATAGACCCCCCCCCCTACTAAGTACAGACCTCCCCTCCCTCAAAACACACACCCCTCTCCACTTGTGCTGAAGGACACTTTGGGAGGTGAGAGGGCTTATGCTCTTGCATACTTGGCAAAAGTCACGATTTTTTTTTTTGTTTTTTTTTCTTCCCGGGGCAAACCTGATTTTTAGGTTCTTTGTCCCGATAAGAGGCCGTCCTGATTTTAAAATCACAGGATTTTGCTTTTTGTCCTGGGAAATTGGGACAGTTTTTGGCACCGGAGCTGTTTCTGGCTTCAAAAATATGGCCACCGCTGCGAGATCTCTTTCCTGTTTCCCCCCAACTCTCAGCTTAGAGCCAAACGCAGCTCCTCCCACTCTCCCTCGCAATGTTATTCAGCCGTCTACCGCCCCCCCCTTGTTTTCTTGGTGTTGTACTGAGACAGTTCTCCCCATGAAAACCGGGGGCAGTAGACGGCCGAATAACATTACGAGGGAGAGTAGGAGGAGCTGGAGTGCAGTAGGCTGGAGGGCCGGAGTTCCGATCTTAGTCGAGAGCCAGCCGAAATGGGTTTTCTGGGGGAAACCTATTGTTGGCACAACACCTGTCTGTGAGAGGCAGAGCCAAGGGACTCTACTGCACTGGGGACGGGACTCTACTGCACTGGGGACACCTGATGTAAGGAGGAACTCCGCTGGGGACACCTGGTGGCAGGTGATGTTACAAGTAACACGCTCAGGGCTTCCACTGATTCTACTTTATGGTGAGTTGAACTATTTAATTCTATATTATAATAGAAATATTGCGCTTCAATCATCCTGACACCTTAACAACCATGATTATTAAAGCGCTGACACCAGGTGTTTGGAGTATCTTTATCTGCTGATTGTTAAACTTTCTGGCATACACATTTCTATTGTGGTGTAGGATCTGGGCCTGCTATCCGTCCGTCCATCTCTTTCTTTCATTTCTTCCTTCTCTCTCCTTCCCTCCCTATGTCTCCATCCCTCGGTCATCTCGGACCACACCCCCTTGAGCCACGCCCCCTTTAAGCCATGCCCACTGCTGTACTTATCCCTGCGGTTGCTGAGCTGTCAGCCTGGGGATTTGAAATCCCCTTTCTTCTCCCGCGCATCACTTCCAGGACGCAGCAGATCAATTCTGATTGGCCAGCGCTGTCACAGTAAATTGATCTGGTCTGTCCCAGATGCGCTGCCCATAGCAGAATGGTGTTTTCAAATCCCTGCACCACTGGGCCAACTCCAGGGGTGCTGAGAGCTCAGCAACCCCAAAGACGATTACAGTTTGTCCGGTGTTTGGCTCACCTTTTACATTTTTACTGTAAAAGTGAAATCGCCCTTTAATTCTAACTTTATCCCTATTTCTCCCCTATACTACCTTTTTTTAACTCTGCACCCAAAGTTTACGCATAACCCGTTGACCTTACACGAACATAGCTTAATCTTAAAGAAGATTTGTACTTTTTCATTAAAGCTTAACTCTTTGTTATAATTTTTATTTGATAAATACAGATTGAACCTATGTAAGTATACATCTTTCATACCTGAAGGACCGCTGTGGAAGCTGACAATCTTTGTAGAAGTTGCTGCCATCTTCTGGGTCCTGTGCTGAGTGGCATCCCTTCTGCATAGTGACGGCAGGGGGTAGCTTTTTCATCACTGCCAACATTCACAGAAATCAATGAATCTACAGCGTCCTCTGAGTAGACTAGGTGAAGATTGTGATGTCACTGCTCCACCTCGTCCAATCACATAACGCCTTGTATTCGTTAAGAAAATATCCATAATGTAAAAGGAAGGGAAGCTGTTCGGTGCAGGATTGGGAAGATTGTGGCAATCACTGTACTAGCATTGACTACTACAGTGATTATCACCAGATATGAAGTATGCATACTTGTATTGGTTCAAGCTGGATCAATGTAATTATACAATTAACATCATATCTAGACTTCAACTTTTAAATCTTTCAATTTAAAATTGTAATAAGATTTGTAAAGTAAATACCGAATGGTCATTAAATTACCAAATGCATGGTATACTTGTGTAAATCGAGCCTATTGTCTCTTGCGTAGCAGGTTACAAATGGTATAGAGAATGAGAGATGCTGTTTTTGTTTAAATCAACTTCCTCTAAATTCCCTATGTAAAATCAATTAAACAAAAAAATCGCTTTAGCCATTTACCTTGTGATTTTTTTTTTTTTTTTCCTTAATACTCTGTATAACCAGCAGAGGTCAGAATACATCAGCATATTCAGTGAATATTTCATAAAGTAATTCAGTTACCTGTCTGGTTAACTATGGAACATATTTCTTGGCTTTACAAGGGCTATAAATTTATGCTAGTGCAAATGCTAAGTTGGCATAATAAAAATAAAGGGCGACAGTAGGTAATGGTTCTTTTTGTGAAAAAGTCTGCTTATATCATCAGGTCTATCTTTCTATGTGGAGCATATTTTCTAAAATGAGAGAGAGAGATTGATTTAGCTCAAGTGGATAGATGCATTTTTGTGCAGTTAGTCCACATCAGACAGGCATTTTATAGTTAAGGGCCTGGTAGCCCACGTTTATTAAAGGGGGGAAAAAACAAAAGTCCATCCAGAAATCCCAGGCAGGGGTTTAACTTCATTAAACGCTCATAAATGAAAACCTACCAAGCCACCTGGCTCTTGTCAGCAGTTCCTCTACTTGCTCTCAACAGAGTTGATTCTTTCCAGCCCCCTTGACTCACTGACTTCCGTAGCCTTCCTGACTCAAGGCTGGCCAGCCTTTCCCAGTCCCTGGGCAAAGAATCTCCCTTACATGGGCTACAGTCTCCCACAGGGCAGATCACTCTCCAAACACAGGTTTGGCTTCAAACAGCAGCAGCAAGCTGTTCACACTCCACATTCCTTTTCTCGAAAGTCCCTCATTATATGGGCTGTGTGCACCTGAGCACACACCCTGCTGGCTATTCACAGGATCTGGACACAGGGTTGGACCCCATCCCCATCCGGAAATAGCAAGATCCGGAGAAAGCTGCCAGAGCAGTCCTCTCCTCTTCAAACCTATGCTCTGCAATCCACAAATATGCAGACTCTGTGTCCCTTTTTAATCCCCCTTTCCCAGAGACAGGGACTCTATATGTCTATATATCTCTATCACATACACCTGACTAATATCTCATTTTAAAAATACAAATGCTTTGTTAAAGTGTTACTAAATCCAGGACCCTGCATTCCCTATATCTGGTCTCCCACAGTACACAACATGGAAATGTATTTATTTTAGTAAATATAAACCGCTAAATACCTTTTCTCATCAGCAGTATATCATGGTCTTTGGACTTCTATCATTGTCTGGTTAAAGTTTGTAGGAGTTTTCATTCTACTCTGACTGTCCTATGAGGTTGCAGGATCCTGGACACTTTGTCTGGGCAGTGCGGATTGGCCCTGTGTTGATCACATGCACCCGCCCAAAGGGGGAAAAAAAAAACAACTCTCCAGCAATACACACCAAGCGGAGCTTGTGCAGTGTGCTAGAGAGATGGAGATAGAGATATCTCTATCTCTCTAGAAGGTTTTTTTTGACCTTTTTTAATAGCATCTGTCAACTCTATTTATTTCAGTGGAAGGCTAATGCACAATCTGATGGAAGGGCTTCTGGGGAAATGCATACGTAAGTTGATTAACTGCCAAAATGTGTAGTAATATTTACAGTGTGATTCATGCTACACTATATAGTCAGGAACGTTACAATACTTTATTAGTTTTTAAGAAAGCTGGGGTGTCACTATCCTATCCCATCTTACAGATGGGCAATGAAGAAGACAGCACATTGATTAGGTTGTCTCTGGGCTTTCTTCTATGTTGAGTGTAAAGGCCCGTACACACGATGCGCATTTCGGAAGGGAATTGTCATTCGACGGTCAGTCATCTGAAATTCTTAACATTTAGTACATGACTTTCGACATCCGATTTTCATTTTTCGTAAGACATTTTTGAGGAAGTTACCACAACACCATTATCCCTGAGTTTTTATGATCAAAGATACAACTATGTTGGTGTTCCTTGTTAGTTTTCCATTGTGTTTTTAATGTAACTGCCTACTCCCAAACTGTCATTTGTCGTTCAGGAGCGATTGGAAAATCGCAAATCAACGCACGCCAAACTTCTACTAACACGAAATTTAGCAGAAGGGGCCCAAAGGATTGCGCTTGAGAAATGAACGTCCTCTTTATACTATCATAGTAGGTCACTACGTTTTGTGTTTGTCGAGCGACAATTTGCAGATAGTATGCTAGACAAAATCCTGCACACGTGCTTTTGACAAGAATCAGACGCTCGGTCGTACCACAATCGAACCGTGTGTACGAGGCTTTAGACAGCAGAGAAGATCATAGTAAACTGATAAAAGGCAAAATTGATGTACAAAGTTGTAATTAAGTTTCATTTAATGGGTAATGAATCCAGAACTGCATCAACCTTTAATTTTTGCAGCTCCTCAGAAGCAAACTTTTTTTCAAACTGCTGGCATTTTGTTACTGTAGTTATGCTTTCTGAATTTGGTCTGTTTATATATAAAAATGCTTTTAATGGCATATTTATCTGACCAATAAGTGCAAGTCACCTTGTCACTTCCTATGTTTCAGTCTTCTACATTATATTATTCCAAGCTAGCTATGGGGACTTTAGCATGCTTCCCCTTTGTTAGGGTATAAAGATTGTTGTCCTATGCTTGGGTGACAACACTGCTTCTCCATAGATGCAGCATGGTGAGTGAGCATGCATTGTCATCCTGGGAAAGGAAGTGTCACTGGCAGGATCAGCAGGTGAAAATAAAGGGAGGACAAACACGCATGAAAATAGCAGCTACTGCATTTAAGGACCCGTAAACTGCAGTTTACATGCTCTTGGTTTTCTATATGCCTTTGTTGTATCCTGTGTGTCCTTTTTTACAGCATAGCCATTGTAAGGGTGAATCAAACGTTAGGAAAGGCATTGGTGAAAAAACCAGCAGTACAAGTTCTACACTGACCTACCAAGTCCATGAATTTACATTTGTACATGCTAAATGTGTTTTTACGTTTACCCTGGAGACTGCAGTGGAATGGCAGTCAGCTTTACAAGGGGCCTGTATTAAACATCTGACCCTGATTTATCATGAAAAGGGACAGGACTTTTATCCCTGCTGTACCTTGTCATGTTTTATTTTGGCATTGGGCCACATTCTAAATCTGCTGGAAATACTGCTACCAAATACATCTAGTGGGTCATTTCTGTTAAATACATTTTTTTAGTATTTGTAGTTTCTGGAGTACAAATTTCTTTATTTTCTACTCTTGAGTAGAGTACACATAGAATCCCAGCTATTTGTTGACCTGGAATATCCTATGCAAAGCAATATTTTATATAACGCTGCAGCAAAGGAGAAGTGTTGATGTTTTTGCTATTTCTGTTTTGGAGACTTGATAGTCCAAACTTGTGCAACTCAGACTATGCATATAGTTACATCATCCATATGTACTAAAGAGCTCACGCCTTTCAAGTTTAATTTTATAAATCGGCTACTGCCTGCTTTATTTTTTTTAATTATTTTTTTTACGGTGTCATTTCTATGACTAGCTGTTGAATCATTTTCTACGTAACATTTTATTGAATGTGAACATGTTAGTATCCCTCCACCCATTCAGTGAGCAGTTATGTTTATATTAATTACTTCACCAGGGCATGTTCCAAATGCCATTCATTGTTTTGGGATGCACAACTGGGGTATTATTAAGTAGATTCTAGGCAAATGTCTCGCCTACTTTGAATTCTACCACATTCCAAAAGGCAGGTGATCACGGAAGCTGTCATTATGTCAAGACAACGCCTCAGGCATTTTTAAAAAAATGTCTGCATTATCACAGGTCCCAAAGCACAGGTAACACGTGCTAGTAAGGATTAAACAGAGTTTTTCACAAGAATTAGCCATACATAGATTGAAATTCAGCCAGTTCAGCAGGTACCGGATACATTTTAATCCATGTATGGGCATAGTGGTTGTACTATGGAGCTATAGCTGGTAACACTGATCCCTGTAATCTGATGGCAGGAAAAGCTCTCCGCTGTCCAAATACCAAGGTTCAGCGGAAAGGATTCCTCCATCAGCATCAAGTGTGTGGATGGGGGAATTGGCTAGTGGGTTTTTTTTTTTCTATGATGTATGCCCAGCCTTAGTCTGCACTGGGATAACCACATTAATTTCAAAGTCTAAGCTTACTTTTGCCACAAGATATATTTTTGTTTTGGAAGACTTTTACACTTCTAAATGGTAAATGCATAGTTTTTTTTTTTTCTTTGCAGTTCTCCTGGCTGTCAGGGCATTGATCATACTTCAGTATGAGAAAGACTAGTCTAGTAGCTGCCGGAGTGTGCTGATGTTGGCTTTTTTTTGTGAATGACTGCCTTAGTTTCCCAACCACTGTCATTGACACAACAAAAGCCATCAGCCAGAGGCGGCTCTGATTGGGCAAATTAGGCGGTCCCCTTAGGCCTCGCACTCACAGGGGCCCCGCGACCACCTAATTTGCCTGACCTGTGTTTGTGAGGGCAGGGCATATCTCCCGGTCGGTGTCCTCAAGCTAGCGGGATGAGCGGGCTACTACTATACAATACAGCGCTGCTATATGACCCGCGCCCACATCTCCCCTCTGCCTCCCTTGGCACTCTCCATCGCCCCCTCTCTGTGTCCTCTAGGCTCCATCGCTGTCTGAGGACAGATTATAGAGGCGCCTCTGCCATCAGCTACTATTGCAGCGATATCCCCTGATTTACCTGGCAGCTGTGTGACAAGGCAGGCCAAGATCTTTAACAGCAGAGGCAGCATGGCTGAAGAATGGAGAGGGACCTGTGGAGTGCTTGCTCTGCCTTTTTATTTGTACCAATGGAGCAGAGGATGCACAGGGGACAATATTGTTAGAAACCAAAGCACTATTTTATTGGTAAGAACCATTAAGTTCACAGGGTACCCAGGGGAATGTAACAAGCCTTAACTTTTGGTTAGACTTCTTTTATGAAATCAAACAACTGATTATGATTAAGTGGACTTTTTACAATTCTTGTGATATTGAAGCCTATTGAGATTTCCATACATTAGAGGATTCCACCATTATTAAGTTATTGATCAGTACGTTAGCGCTACACTTTTTTTTTTTTTTTTGGTTTTGGAACACATAATCGTGCTTAGTGGCAGGCCTTTTACTGACACATTTAATTTTAGCTCCAGTAGTTTATTGTAAATAGTAGTGTGGTGATTACCTATTTATGCTAAAGATCGGCATGTGGAATAATAAACCTCAACAGATTTCAGTTGTGCTCCACCAGGCCGGCCCCCCATGGACAGTGTGCCTTGCTGAGTTCATCGCCTTATCTCTGCACTCAGTGCACTGATTGGCATTGTCAGCACTGACAGGCAGCAATGATTAGCACTAATGGGCCCTTCTTGGCACAGATGGCCGCTGATTGGCAGCACTGGCAGGTGGCACTGACAGGAGAATGGGTTTTACACTGAGCTGGTATTGACACTTAGTGAAACTGTGTGACACTGTCATGTAATGTAACTACATGCAGAGAGACCAGCTGTCAAAATTCAGCGGGGATGTCGGGGGTGGGTGGGACCCAGCAGCTATCAAACACCAGCCAATGACTGGGCTGCTTAAAGGGGGTGGGGCTACATAAATGTAGCACATGTAGCGGCCCACCCAGATCCCATCCCATTGGCTGGTGTTTGATAGCTGCTGGGTCTCACCCACCCCCGACATCATCTCTTTTTCTCTCTCTAGTTACATTACATGACAACCAGTGTCGCACACTGAGCGGATCTTACAAGAAGAACGATTGGCTCAGTGTGAAACTGTCTCTCAGGCAGAAGGGGCTACACACTCATTGGATGTAGCCTTTCACAGCAGTCCCACAGGCAGATCTCGGGAGACAGCCGGCACGGGTGACTGTACCCGTACAACTAGTCACCGCAGGCTACTGCCCCCCTTAAAATGATGCCTGGGTCCCATGGTAGGGCCGGCCCTGCATACATGGAGAAATTAATTGATTAGTTTGCCAATATGTATTCTGTACATGCTTCATCCATCTGTTAATGTTCTGCTGCAAAAACTGAAATAGCCAGTCATATGCCTGTATATCTTTATCATATTATTATTATTATACAGGATTTATATAGCGCCGACAGTTTATGCAGCGCTTTACAACATGAGGGCAGACAGTACAAGTACAATACAATTCAATACAGGAGGAAACAGAGGGCCCTGCTCGTTTAGAGCTTATAATCTACTGCTTATCATTGGTTATCAGTAGGGCTGAGCGAAAAGAAATAGAGGAGCCCCGCCAAAACACTCTGGTCGCACTGTTTAGGAGCTGATTGGCAGACTTCTTTTTTTTTTTTTTTTTTTTTTTTGTCATATCCTTTCAACAGAAGCCGGCTGAATGGCTGGCCTCTGTCGGACTGGGCTGTACACATGGGCTGAATGTCTTTTTGCTGTCAGACATTTTTGCATTCTTTTGCTCACTTGGCACATATCAATGTTTTCTGAAAGCGGACGCCAGCAGTGGCAGTTCTCACAATATTAGCGCAAGGTCTAGAAAATGCAACATTTGTGTTTGTGTGTTTACATTCATACCTGGATGTACATGGTGTAGTGCGCTTCACATTTCTTGGGTCCCTATGTGATGAATTTTTGGGGACAGGTTCTCTTTAATGAGACGCCAGGGGGTCTAAAAGCCTGTATCCTCTACTGTACTAGTAGGAGGAATTTTTACTTGCCTGTAAATCAAGTACATTACAGGACACAAGCCCCTGTGTTGCTATGCATTGCTTGTTACAAAAACGAGCTTGGAGTGGGGTACAGTGCCCTCAGAAGATTTGCCAGTGTGCAATCACCTGAAAGTGCCAGCCTATAACTTGGGGGTCTATGAAAATCAGGCCTGTGTCCTGTACTGTACTCCACGAGATGGAATTGACAGAAGTAGAAACACTTTTTTTTTGAGTAAGCCATAGCAGATTGCAAGTATTTCTGAACAATTTCAATGTGAGATTGTCCCAATGGACAGGCTAGTTGAGTTTCCTCTGATTTAACATACAGTAAAGGAGGCCAGCTTTGAAATCTGTAACATTTTTTTTGTTAGGACAGATTTCAGATCTAGTTTACAACTGATAATGTGTTCTACCAGCAGAGCACAGACAGGGTTAACTATAGCAAACACAACTCTCTAGCCCCCTCCTAAAAAGTCAATTATGTGGAACTTTTCAGTGCTGGAATTACCACTTAAAGCAGTTGTATACCTGCTAAAAATTTTTATTAATTTTTTTTTTTTTTTTAATTAAAAAAAAAAAAAAACAAACCTGTAAGTCAAATGTATAATGAACTTAGAACGAGTGCACGCGGGAGACTTCTTTTCGGCAAGGTCTGGCAGCGTTCGGCGGTCCTTCACATCGCATGCGCCGCTGACGTCAGCGGCTGCATGCGGCTGCATGCAAAGTGAATATCTCCATAACTGCACAGGTTTAGGAGATATTAATTTTACCTATTGTAGGCTTACCTGTAGGTAAAAAAGGTTATACAACCACTTTAAGAGCATCTAAAATGGAAAGCTGCAATTTAATTTTTTTTTTTTTTTTTAATATGCTCTTTGCCTGTGAACGTGTTTAAAAAAAAAAAAAAAAAAAAATACAGGAGTACAGAGGTGTGAAATGGAAAATGTTATGTTTGAGTTCAGTAATTTTATGTGCGTATACACGTATATTGCATCACTGGCAACTAGAAGAGGCTGATGGAAATTTACGCATGCACACATTTGTGTGCATTTACGCAAGGTCTTAAACATTTTACTCACTATCTTTTTGTCAACGGGATTCAGAGTAAACCGCAGTAAATTACACCCGTGTGCAAAAAGCCTAAACCTCCTGTATGAATAGGGCTGCCTTCCAACATGGTCCTCATATACATACAAATTGGATTTGGATAATTAGTTAAAAATGCTTTTTGCAAAATGCAGCAACCGTTCATTATTCTGCAGAACTTGGTTTGCCTACATTTATACTGAGCATTTTTTCTGCATAACATCTTGTTTGTAAAGCTATCCAAACTAATGTAACTTTAGGCCTCATGTACACGCTATGCTCTTCAGAATGCTCCTGATGGGAGAAAAGCAGCATTAAAAACAGGCCTAAAGCCGCATATTTTTTTTTTTTTTCAACCCATTTGGGTGCATTTAGACCTCTTTAGGCTCGTCAAGTGTATGGGTGTGCATTCATTTAATTGGCCAGAATAGTAATTTATTCTGGGTATTGAAAGGAATGAATTCTCAAGCACTAAACGGGCCTGACTCTTAAAGAAAATTGCTTTTTACCTGTTAAAATTTACATATGAGAGGGCATGGTATTTGTCATAGCCAGCATACATGTGGCACACAGTATTGAAACGATCTGGTAAAGGATGTGTAGTGTACAGGAAAATAAAACTGGAATGCTGTTTTACTCCCTCTACAGGACTTTGACTTTTTCTCTAGTGAATTTTGTTTTATTGCCAACAAAACAATTCAAGGCATTTTTATGATGTCTGGCTGCTTTCTCATGAGTATATCTTCTCTGGTTGGTGTTTGGTTGTATTGCAGGTTGTGTTCATCTTCAGCACAACTTTCTATGATAAACATGTTATTTCTAAAATAATGCATTGTAAATTGAAGGTCTACTCTAATAACTAAATTTAAAGTGTTTCTAAGGGCAATTTTTTAAATTTAAAATAGTAAACATCTTATACTTGCCTGCTATGATATTGTACCCCACTGGCTCTGTTTACTTTTCCTCTTCTGTGTCTACCCCCATAGTAAACTGCTAGCATGAGGGTCAAATATGCTGGCTTATCCCTAACCCAGGCTGTGTGCATCCATAGACAGACACACACACAGTGTAGGTGAATGGTTTCAGTAGGGCAGTGGACTGTCAGTCATTTTTTGTTCTATTTAATTATTGTAGCACTAACTCTCGGTGGAGCTGCTGGTTTAAAACGGGCTGGTGCCTTCACTTTCGCCACCTCTATTTCACTGGCACCGGGTCTAGGGTCCCGTTGAGTTTACCTCTGGACAATGTAGGCACCAGACACTTGAGTATCTTTTCCAATGCTTTAATAAACAGCTAATAAAGGAAGTAGCAGGAAAGAGGCAGAAGGAAAATTGCAGGGAAGCTCAAATACCTTTTCTTAGTATTCTTTGGTACATCATTAGGAATTGAACACTTGTAGTTGAATGCGCTCCCCTTGTGGGATTCAATCTTTGCCCGCCTGGATAGGTTTCTCTCACTCGCCTAGCAGCCAGTACGTAGCACGAACAAAAGTCTCTGCTACAGACTTGTTTGGAGCAAAACCCGTATGATCCTCTGCCACAGGATGTAATGGTTTACGGTGACTATCAGACACAGCACTTGAACCTTTAAGCCAACCCGGGAGTACTATGCAGTAAGATTACTTCAGGATACGTCCTCCAACCGAGTCACCAGGCCCCTCTCCAGACCAGCACTTTGCATGATCCTTCCATGATGGGTCCTCCCCTGGGATCTCCTCAGTTGTCCAGCTTCTTCACACAGGATAGACAGCCCAGGACCATTCCTCTGCTGCTGTGGTAGGCCCCAGACAGGCTTCTGGGCCCACCCACACGCTGCAGCGACGTGGGCCTCCGTATCGGAGGACCACGAGGTGGTACTCCTAACGCATACCTGTCGGCCAGGAGGGCCAGCAGGTGGCTGAAAACGAACCCCCTAAACATGGCGTCTGTCCCATAAATACCCTCTCCCAGAATGCAACTCGGAGCACCGCCTCCCTCGAGTTGTCCCTGGGACAGAAGAGCACTCCTATGCTTCAACGCGTTGCCTTTCCAACACTGGCCCATGGTGACGACACCCACCGGCACAGTGTGGAACTACACGCGCAACTCAGCCAAGCTGGAACAGAAGCAAATCTAACTTCACCTATCAGCAGTAGATTAGAAATCTACCAGCGCTACGTTATTTTTTAGGAACCCTGTTACGGGGCTTTGATCAATTTATCAGGGGCCTAAACAGATCCCTGATGTCTCACTTTTGAGACTAAGAAAGGGACTGATGGCCGATTCCCCTGTCCCTATTTCTGCAGCCTCAGCTGCACTAGACAGTGAATGAATGGGATGCGTTCTGTGCTGAGGGGTTTCCTGTGAACAAACTGAAGCATAGTAAACACAATCCCCAATTCCCCTCCCCTCCAGGTTCTGATGGTTTGCCCCCTAGATTAGGGTGTGCTCAGCCACACCATACGCATGCCTATGGGATCTGCTTACCTCCCAACTTTAGATGAGGGACATCTTAGGAAGGTAGTGACCCATGGTGTTGTGAGCCACAGCAAAAAGATTATGTGGCCATACTGTTAATGTTGGGAGTGGCTTAAGGGACATGGTTAAAGAGATACTGCAGTCTGCTCACGCAATTTATAATAAAAACATTGTTGCCATTCTGAAGCTTCCCTCCAACCACTTTGCAGATTTTAAATATACTGTGATTCTGTACTTGCCAAATATACTGCAGAAATCTCCCTCCACTGAGCTTGGCTGCAACCACTTTAACTGTGGGAAGTGCCTGTTCACTTCCTGGATTTAAACACACACGCCTCCAGCTCTGCAGCTCTCATTGGCCTTCTTATGGCACCCCCCCCCCTTCCTGGTAAACTCTCACAAGAGAGAGCTGTGCATGATGTCGTAAGCCTAGGCTAATGACTAGACCAACAGGAAGTGGGCTGTATAAGGTATTTACTGGCAGCAAAAAAAAATGTTTTACTATCCAAAATTAAAACAAGGCCAGAAGATTTAATAGATGGAAAGTTGAAAAAAATTATTGATCTGCTTTAACAAGAGCCATTGCTTCCTTTTGTACCTAATAAAATATGCTTTGATTGCTCTGTCTCAAGCAAGAGTCTCAGACATGCACAAACCTCAGCACAATAATTTTAAAAGAAAAAAATGCTTCCATTACCTATGGTTTTGCAAACAGACAGACAGATCTAACACTTTGTCTGAGCCTACCATAGAGAAGACCTTCATTAAAATAGTCAGGATTACTTGGCAACCAGAAACTTATTGATTCAATGAACACTTTTGTAGTTTTATGTACAACATCGTAGTGCAGGAGTAAGGCAGTGTGCAAGGGTCAGGATTATGTAACGGAGTGCTGCAGTCAGTGTCAAGTTTGGGATAAACACAGATTGCAGGGGTTCAGGAGGTGTAATGCAATGTGTTCAAATATCAGGAATATGTAATGTACGGAGTGCTGTGGTCATTGCTGTGTATGGAATGCATGGATAGGAATGTTATGCACAGAATGTAGAAGACTGGGGTGTGGTCAGGATGGGGCAAAATTCTCCCTGCAAGGAATGCTTACTCCCCCCCCCCCCCCCCCAACACACTCACACTTTACCTTTTCAGCAAAATTCCCCTCTCTCCCCTTTTATTTAATGCTCACCAAAAAACGATACAAAATAGTTGTCTGGGAATTTCAAGGTACTGTAAACACTACAAATTATTTACGCAAATCGCATAGCATCTTTATTCAACAACCTTAAATGGTAAGTTCACCTTTTTTGGGAAAAAATAATAAAAGGATATCTTTTTGCTGGAAAAAATGTGCATTTATATTTTCCTGCAGGAGCCTGCAAAGCATTGCACCTGTGATCAGTGGAGATGTCCCGGACTTGTGTATAAGGGCTTCCCATGTCATCATTAGTGCAGGCTGGACTCGGCTAACAGTATAGTGTTTCCTTTATTTCCATCTGTTCAGGACTGGATTTCTCTTGTGACACAAGTTTTAACAGAGGACGACTTATAGTACTAGGCAGATCCTTGCTATTTCTGTCATGTACACATTCTAAAGGCATGCCCAAGACTCGCCTGTCATATAGTGGATTTTTATTGCATTGGTGATGAGTACATGGACATTGACTTGAGTAATGCTATAATTTTCTTACAGGCATTATCATCTGTAGTGGATTATATTGCACGGTACAAGTTACAACAGCTCTCATGCTCGAACCCTATGATCACCCACTGTGGTTTAAAACTCTTATTGGTGTTGCTCTATTGTTTGGCTGGTATCAGCTTGGGGGGTTGCATTTGTCGGGTGGGTTTGTTTTTAGGGGGGAGTTCAAGGGGAGGGGGGCACCTGGGGGGGGTGGGGATTACTTGTAGGAGGTAGGTTCCCCTTATGGGGAAAAGGGAGGGGGAATTTGTCGATACCATATACAGACACTAGTGTTTCTTTACAACTTTTCACATCAAGAGGGCAGAGAGGGTAAAGCTGGGTCCATACTAGAGCTCCGGTCAGACCCGCTGTACTAACCATGCAAGGTTAGTTCAGCGATCTCCCCTGCTAAGCTGTTGAGTTCTGGCAGGGGCACGCCCCCCCGCCAGAACATTTCAATCAGCGTTCTCTGCCATTGGCTGGGAGCGCTGATCTGTAGTCGGTTGGATGCTGGTTTTCCAGCATGCACGTCCATCAGAAGTCTGCCATTCTTCTGGCTTTTGTCGGACAGACTGACATACTCACGCGCGAAAGTTGGGTTTTTTTTTTTTTTTTTTTAAAACCTCACGTTGTCCTCCGACATTCGGCCCGTGTGTACACGGATTTAATTTAAGATATGAACCGAGTCACTTAAAGGCACTGGAGCACTATTGGGTATTTGGTGTCCAGTCATCCATGTGCACATGATTTCCTATTGGATGGAGCAGTAAGCTGACAGAACTCAACAGCTGCATGTGGGAGATTACCCATTGGGTATACCATAAGCGAATTGTGACCACCTTTTGAGAAAAAGGGTCATGATTTTTTTTTTTTTTTTTAAATCACTTTTGGATTTATCGATTTGCAACTGTTTTATTAGTGACTTTTTAAGTTTCGCACAGTTGTTTATTGATATCATTTATAGATATTTGCATTTATAAGAGCTCGGTCTAGTCTTCAGTCTTTTTTAAACTTAAAGAGCTGGTGGGAAGGGGTTAAACAAGTTATTTAAACATGTAAGATTTTAATACATTTACGAAGGTTTACTTCTTTACTACTTAAATTTGGCTTCTCAGCTTGTAATTAATCCTTGACTTGGTTGTGTCATCACTGATAATTATAGATTCATTGAATCCGCTATAAATGCCACATTTGATCTTATTGTATATACAGGAAAAAAAAAGGACCATCTCGGAAAATACAGAATGCCTTCTATTACTTCAAAAACATGAATGCATTAACAAAGTTGTTTCCATTCATGTATTCGAAGGACTAGAATTCAAGGATATAAATATGTCCTCTGCCTTACATATGAGATTGAATGGCCGTACACTCCACTAGAAATGCCAATTCTTTATTGAGGTATCAAAAGTTCAAGGCAAAAACATCATAGCGTGAGGAGCACAAACTGGTAGGAAGGTTGACCCGTTTCATGCACAACAGCACTTAAAGGAGTTGTAAAGCCAGTTGTTTTTTTCTTAATGCATTAAGATAAAAAGCCTTCTGTGTGCAGCAGCCCCCCCAATACTTACCCGAGCCCCGTCTCTGTCCAGCGATGTCCACGAGTGTCTTGGCCATCCAAGACTCTCCCTCCTGATTGGCTGGGACACAGCAGTGGTGCCATTGGCTCCTACTGCTGTCAGTCGGCCAATCAGGAGAGAGGGGTGGGGCTGGGCCACAGCTCCGTGGCTAAATGGACACAGGAAGCTGTGATTTGGCTCGGGTACCCTCATAGCAAGCTGCTTGCTGTGGGGGCATTTAACAGGAGGAATGGGCCAGGAGCACCGAAGAGGGACCCCAGAAGAGGATCCAGGCTGCCCTGTGCAAATCCACTGCAACAGAGCAGGTATACCATGTTTATTTTTATTGGAAAAAAAGACTTTACAATCACTTTAATCATAATTGGTTCATAGCCATTATTGGTTATGATTAAGCGCTGTTGTGCATGAAACATGCCAGCCTTCTTACCTGCTTGTGCTTCTCATGCTGTGATGTTTTTACCTTTCTGATCTTTTGATACCTTAATTAAGAACTGGCATTTCCAGTGGAGTGTGTGTGTGTGGCCATCCAATCTTTATATCTTGCATCTCAGAGGCGAGTGCCTCTTGTGGCTTGTATATGTGGTGAGTGCACTCAACCTGATGCAGTGTTATCCATTGTGTGGAGTGTCCTCTGCCTGATCTTCTGAAGACTAGCACATTTTGGTTAAATTGAGCAAATGGGGGGGGGGGACCAAAACAAATACTGTCCTCTTAGGCTGCATTCACACTACAGCGCTTTAAATCACAGGCCGATTTGCCGCAGATCTGAACAAAACCTGTTATATGTGTTTACCATCAAGATCCATTTTTATGCTTTGGTAGATTCAGTCAGTCCTCCTTGAGATGGTGACTTGTTTGAGGACATTTGGATGTCTTATCTGTCATCCTTGGGGTAGCCAAAAAGCTGACAATATACATGATCACCCAATCGGACCAATCGCATTCTCATGCCTATGATAGGAGCAAATATTGAGCATATCTTGGTATGGAGGGGGTGAAGATTGTGTAGAAATACAGTATCTAAAAGTAATTTCTGATTAATATCGTTAGAGATGAGCCTGTGTTAGGAGGTATGCATTTCCTGTTCCTCTTCCTGTGAGTGAATCGCTAGCAAAAGTTCTTCTGACCTCCTTAAAGTGTACCTGTGCCCAGACTATGGACATTGACATTGTTTACAATTTCTTAACAATCAGTAAAAGGCCTTCTAAAAAGTCACCCTTGATCTAGCTA
This sequence comes from Aquarana catesbeiana, assembly GCF_042186555.1. Taxonomy (NCBI): domain Eukaryota; kingdom Metazoa; phylum Chordata; class Amphibia; order Anura; family Ranidae; genus Aquarana; species Aquarana catesbeiana. Next base: position 239,460,012 of record NC_133325.1, read on the forward strand.
GATGCTTTTATTGTAAAGTTATTCATTTTCTAAGATTGTATAGATCACAAAAAAGACTCTAGACTAGGCCTCGCTAAATGGCAGACCGTGGTCTGGATCCAGACCGAGTCACTGTCCAAACTGGACCAGTTCTTTTCCCCAGCCTCCGCCACTGTCATTCTCACAGCAGAGTGGGGGGCCAGCACAGTTATGCATGGAGAATGGGAAGCACAACCACACTAGATGGAGGGCATGAGCGGTAACTGTTCTAGTTAACTTTCAGAGTTAACCATTAGGTGATTGTTTGCTAGGATGCAGGGCAGATTCTTAATTTGAGAAGTTAACCGATTTCTGCTTCTGTGTAAAGTCGAAGTGTGAAGGGGGACAGAGGACCTGGCTTTGAAGGGTGGGGGTTAGTGATGTAAAGGGGGGAGGTGTTTGTGTGTGGGGTTTTTTTTTTTTTTTTTTTTTTTTTTTTTTCCAGTGTCCTGTTTAAAATTACACTAAAATTATGATTTTGGTACAAAGCAATTTACAAATAAAGTTAAAGTGTCAGGAAAATAGTAGATAGTAGCTGAAGGTAGGAGGCACTATATAATTTATATATAAATTCCTTTAAAGTGTCACTAAACCAACAACATAAAGTTATCAATGTATTACATGCTGTTCATACTCAGTCACTATGAGATTTGTTTTGTGTATTCTGCAAAAAACCTGGTTGATCCTGCTGCTCTGTCTTCAGGTTCTGTACATGTCCCCAATTCAGCAGCTCTGGTGGCAACTCTGTACATGCTCAGTTTTCAGTGAGTTTCTATGCCCCATCACATCTGAGCAGCCCATGTGACTATAGAGTCACACGTGTGGGTGTATACACAGTGGTAAATGACGGCCACTCCCTTCCCCTCCATGCCCACTAACCAGCTAAACACAATGGGGGCAGGATATTACATGCAGATTAATGGAGGCTTCACCTCCCACTTATTCTAGGACAGACTGGAGGGGTGTGACGCAGCCTGTGACTGGCAGCAATCCACCCACACCATGTTATTTAATTTCACATGTATGTTTGTATAGCAATTTAAAACGGTTAATTAACTGCTTGCCGACCGGCTCACACTGATTTACGTCGGCAGAAGGGCACGTACAGGCATATTAACGTACCTGCACGTTGCCCTTTAAGAAGCAGTTTGCGGGATACCCGCGATCACCTCACGGAGGGGAAGAATGGGGAAATGCTGATGTAAATAAGCATTTGCCCGTTTTGCCTAGTAACACTGATCACAGCTCCCTGTAATAGAGAGCGGTGATCGGTGTCGTGTCACACATAGCCCACCCCCCACAGTTAGAATCACTCCCTAGGACACACTTAAACCCTACAGCGCCCCCTAATGGTTAACCCCTTCACTGCCAGTCACATTTACACAGTAATCAATGCATTTTTAATCACACTGATCATTGTATAAATGTGAATGGTCCCAAAATAGCGCCAAAAATGTCCCATCTGTCCGCCATAATGTCTCAGTCACGATAAAAATCGCTGATTGCCGCCATTACTAGTTAAAAAAAAAAAAAAAAAATAGTAATAAAAAGGCCATAAAACTATCCACTTTTTTGTAGACGCTATAACTTTTGTGCAAACCAATCAAATGCTTATTTCAAATTATTATTTTTTTTGTTTTGTTTTTTTCCCAAAAATATGTAGAATACGTATCGGCCTAAACAGTTATTTTTTTGGGGGGATATTTATTATAGCAAAAAATGTGTGTTTTTTTTTTTTTTTTTTTTTCAAAATTGTCGCTATTTTTTTGTTTATAGCACAAAAAATAAAAACCGCAGAGGTGATCAAATGCCACCAAAAGAAAGCTGTATTTGTGGGGGGAAAAAAGGACATCAATTTTGTTTGGAAGACACGTCACACGACTGCGCAATTTTGAGTTAAAGCGACGCAGTGCCGAATCGCAAAAAGTGCTCTGGTCTTTTGCCAGCCAAATGGTCCGGGGCTGAAGTGGTTAATACTACTAAACCATAAACATGGATAGCTGCGCCAGACTCTAATGTAAACCAATAATCACCTTCAGATACACCAACACCACTGTGTGCTGTGCCCAAATACACAATAATTTAATGTATTAACATAAAATATCCATCAATTCAAAAAAGTGATTGCTGTTGCATAATCATTCTCCTTTAAGTTCAAAATTCCATTTCAGTGCTGTCATGCTTCCGCCATAAATATTTTGCATAATCCTCCACCTTTCAAAATTCTCCCTCAGCAGATGGTTATTAATAAGTGTTTATCATCCAGTCCTCCTATTATGATCTCCTTTTGGATAGTCATCAATGTACGTAGTCATCCAATATCGCCAGGTATCCTATGTTGACTATTATGGATTCCTCTCTCACTTACTCATGCAAAAAAGGAGTGCCATCATTGTGCAATATATTTTTAAAACATTTTTTTGAATTACAGTGCCATCATCCACATACAGAAATGGAAGGGACAATGTAAATTAAAGTGTGTTTTAGTATCGCTTTAACTGACAGCATATGCAGATTTAAGTTTATTTCTTTGATCTGCAGTTGAAAGACACAGAGGGGATACAAAAGTAACAATGTTACTTTTTGTATCTTTCCATCAACCCTTAGTTATGAATACCTCTGCACTTAGGCCCCTTTCACACTGGGGTGGTGGGGGCGTCGGCGATAAAACAGCGCTATTTTTAGCGCTGTTTTACTGTTGTTTTTGCGGCTGTATTCGGCCACTAGTGGTGTGGTTTTAACCCCCGCTGGTGGCCGAAAAAGGGTTAAACCCGCTTGTACAGCGTGGCTATAGCCGCGGTATTACCATGGTATAGCCGCGCCGTCCCATTGATTTCAATGGGAAGGAGCGGTGAACACACCGCTCCTTCACCGCTCCAAAGATGCGGCTCGCAGGACTTTTTTTACCGTCCTGCCAGCGCACCGCTGAGGGCTTTCACACTGAACAAACAGCGGAGGCTGTTTAGGGGCGGTTTGCAGGCGGTATTTTTAGCGCAATAACGCCTGCAAACCGCCCCAGTGTGAAAGGGGCCTTAGTTGTCGTCCCCCCCCCCCCCCCCCCAAATTCCACAAATATCTGTTGATCCTGCCAGTGAAGTCTTCCTTATGCAGGTTCCTGAATGCAGAGCAGATTTGACAAAATGCCTGTAGACTGTGCCTGCTTTGCATTACAGTTTAACATTGCAGGGGACATTGCTGTAAAGAAGATAATTGCTGTTTTCATAAGCCTGTAGTTTTTTCCATCCGCACTTGGCCACACCTTGTTCTGGCTACTGCTCTCTGGACTGACATCACTTCCTCTGTGACTGTAACAACACTAATGTGAGCTGCAGTGTCTGGAATGGTGAGCGTATAAGAAGTTTTTGGTGACTTGGCTTGTGTGTCACAATCCTTGTGTTTTTTCCTTGGCTAGTCTTGTGCATAGCATACTGTATTGAAAGGATTCTAAAGGCAGCATTTTTATAAAAAAAAACTAAAAAAACAAAAGAAAAGGGTCTGCTCTGTGCAAAACATTTGACAGGGCAGACCCTATCTCTCTCTTCTGGGGTCCCCCACAGCACGCCACTTGCTATGGGGCACTTCTATGTGATTCGCACCACACTGCAGTGAAAATCACATGCGATCTCTGTGCAATGCGATTTCAGCCATAAAGGTCGTATGGCTGAATTTGCATCAAACTCGCACAGGACCCTTTTTCTGTCCACAGCAGAATCAGATCGCATGGGTGTGAAAACCCATGCGATCTGATTCCTGTCCGAGTTTGCAGATCGCACTGCGATATGCGAACTGATTTAGGGGTGTCATTAACTTTTACCTGACACTCCCAGCAGTTCGCATAGGACAGTGTGAACTGCCGCCGGGAAACATGCGATGTGGGAACCCGCCGTGGATTTGCAGGGTTCCCGCATCGCAGCAGTGTGAACCGGCCCTAAACAAACTTATGCTTTGCCTATCCTGTAGGTTTTTCCTTGTTTTTTCCTCCTGCCACTCTGGTATCCTTCCAATTATTTGAAAGTATGAGACTCCTTCCCTTCCATGTGACAGCATTGGTGATTTAGCTGTTCAGGTGCTCAGTCCTGTAACATGAGTTCAGGGAGAGAATCCTCATTTCTGTTTTTAAATTCCATAAAACAGGGTTTAAGCTGGTCATACACCCATAGTAGAGCCTCGACTGAATATTTATGCAAAAATTCTCAACAGTACTTTTGATGACATTGAATGCTTTTAACATACATTTTTAAGTGAATGGACTTTCCTGAATGAAAAACATGTTTACTGTTAGAAATTCATTTTTTTTCAAGAAAATTTTATTCTGCTCCTTAGAATTTTCATGGCACTGTGGTGAAAATTGTTGTTTTGATCCCACTAATGATTAGAAAACGAATTTGACGTTCTTACATTTTTTAAATTCTAGTGAATGGACAGTTTTAACGCTTTGTTCCCAGAGGCTGAATAGAGCAGCTAGAGAGCAAAAGGCAGGGTAGAATATGTAGCTGGAGAGGCTGGCAGCTAAGTGAACCTTTTTACTGTGCCCCTACCCGGGTAAAACACCTGTTCACTTTAGGTTTAACAACTTAGAATTTGCTCTTGGAATGTCAATAGCCAAGATATTCTAATACAGTATACACTTTAAAGATTGGTCATTGTGTTCTTTGGCATTTCTATAGTTCAGTGCTCTTTGCAGTTGTATGTGGAAGTTGCCATGATATATTATTGTTTTCTGCTCTTATGTGAAGGTATTGGGTACAACGCCTTCCAGGATTAGATAAGAAAGAAATGTAAATAGTTCACATGCATTTCAAAGGTCTGTACCACACCTACAGTTGTTATGATACTGAGCTTTATATTTTAATAAGTGTATTAATTACGCCATTGCAGCATGTGTGACATAATGGGAACAGTTTTGAACAACCCTTTTTGTGTTTTTGTTATATCCACTCTGGCTTGCGTAGTTGGTCAATTTTTATTATGCAACCCCAGAAAGAAAAAAAAATGTAAGACGATTTTAAGGCTCCATGCACACTAGACGTTCCAAAACTGCTAAAATAAGCTGGATAAAAAAATGCTAAGACTTTGCGTCCCCCCCCACCCCCAACACCCCCGTGCAGTATTTTAGGAGCAGTATCGTTTTTGTTAAGGAGCAGGCAGCCAGCGTCTTTAACGAGTAAATAGCTGGTTTTAGGAAGCAGCCACCAAGCCGGCCGCTGTGTTCTTAGCAATGGATGACTCAGCTGTCAGTGTGTGTGTTGGTTCCCCCCCTTTCCTGCACCTAGAAGCTGAAGCTAGAAAAATGCATCTAGCCTAAAATTGTGTGCATTGCATTGAAACGTAGGGTAACACCTTTTTTTTTTTTTTGGGGCAGAAAAAAATGCTCAAAGCAACTCATTCCGTTTAAAATAGAAATGAAAGGCAAAACATTTGTGTCTAGATATATAAAAAAAAAAAAAAAAAAAAAAAGTATTCAAAATGTTTGTTTTTTTGGTTTGTAAGGCCCATTTCACACAGGGCTGATCTGCTCAGTGGGAGATCGCTCTGTTGATCTCGGCTGAGCCGGCGGATGACAGGTCCGTCTCTGCTCACTGAGTGGGAAGGGACCTGTCAGACCTCCACTGTTCTCTATGGGAAGATCTGACGAAAATGGACAGCCTGTCTGTTTTGATCAGATCTCTTTCCTTCCGATCCGCCAAGACTGATGGCAGACGTATCGCCATAAGCCTGTCTTGATCAGATGGCAGACGGGTGTCAGTGGACACTTCTCTGCTGACATCCACCTGCCCATAGGAGTCAATGAATGGCCCACTGGGATCCTCCTGAAAAGCTGACAGGCGGATCCGAGCGGGCCTATTTTGTCTAAGAGGTCTTGGTGATCGCATTCCCTTTGTTCTCAGATGAGGGCTGAGGAGGAGAAGCCGCATTACACTGATCTTCCCGGGCATGGGCGTGTCAGGACAAGTCTAATCATTGAAGGAGAGGCTTAGTTCCCTGCACAGGAGACTTGACCATGCTGTGGTACAGCAGGCACATGTCAGGTATATGAAATGTTGGGATAACAAACCCTTTCAAAATATGCTAGTGTGCATAGAGCCTTAAAGCAGAGTTCCCGGCCAAAATATGACTTTTTAGGATAAAAATCCCCCTACAATAATCATGCCATGTGCAATGTAACAAAGGTGTGCTGTAAACGAATCTATTTGTGCAGCATCGTTTTCTTACTTTATGAAACTCCTGCACAGCGCAACCATCTCCAGTGTGGGCATCTGAAGCCACAGTGTCCTTCCTGGATTCTGTGCATGCAGGCTACCCAGCGTTCACCTGCCGATCTCGTGCATGTACATTGCAACCTTGGTCAGCTTGCCATGCCGAGCTGACCAAGATTTTCCATAGATGCCAATGTTATGTTACGAGAGCAGTGCCATGCCAAGCTGACAAAGATCTCCCAGGAGCCAATGTAAATCCGGAACTGATGGGCGCGGCCGATTAAAGGAGGAAGTGAAATTGGATATAGGCTTAAATCAGGTAAGTGAACAGGGAAAAAAAAAGCCAATTCATTTTAAGGATGCACATTAGTGCTGCATGGTGAGGAGTGAAAACTGTGGGTGGGACTCCGCTTTAAGAAGTGAATGAGATTGTAGGCCTCACACATTCACCCCATCACTTCAGATACAACCAAATATACCCAACCAAAAGTTTGGCAAATAATGGCCACAGCACTTTATTGGTTTAATCATATGAAAATAAAATAACCATATATGCTTTTTTGACCATCAAAACGGCATAACTTTAATGAAACCAAAATTTGTAACTGCTTATTTTTCAGAACTCAAGCAGCATTACCTAATTTTAACATGGAAATAAACCGTCCCCCCCCCCTAGAAATCCAGGGTGACCCAACAACATAATAGCGCTCGTGACTGGGGAGGGAGCTCTTCAGCCGGGCTCCTTGCAGGAAATTGGGAAATTCCCAGTCCAGCAGTTCCCTATAAAGGCTTCCCAGATTCCAGCACATTCTGCAGCATCCTATTGGCTAGCTGCTGTTCCTGGATTTAATCTTGCTTTTAAGGGCCCTTTCACACTGGGGCGGTGGCGGCGTCGGCGGTAAAGCGCCCCTATTGTAAGCGGCGCTTTACCGTCGGTATTCGGCCCCTAGCAGGGCGGTTTTACCCCCCGCTAGCGGCCGAGAAAGGGTTAAAAACCACCGCAAAGCGCCTCTGCAGAGGCACTTCGCCGGCGGTATAGCCGCGCTGTCCTATTGATTTCAATGGGCAGGAGCGTCCCATCTTCCATTCCCAGAAGCTCCAGTCTGTATATGGTCTCTTGACATCATCATGCATAATGCAGGGGGTGGAGGGGGCGAGCGTGCAACCGTGACAGTGATCAACTTAGAGGAGGCTTTGCAGAACTGATTGCACAGATAGAGGGAGCCTATTGCCAGGAATTTGTTTAGGATTACTCCTTATAACTGTACCCCCTAGGCCTACTGATCATTTAACCCTGAAGTTTGGGGGGCCCACTGCATGATGGATTTTTTTTTTTTTTTTCTTTTTTCTTCTAGCTTAGGGTAAATGGATTTTTGTGGTGGTTAACGCTGTGATGTATAATTTTGGGATGCTAATTAAAGTAGAACTCTAGACCGATTTTTGTGTGTGGAGAGTTGGCGTGCATCTTTTATTTATAGCAGACGGTGGTAAATTTACTTAGTGGGGATCTGATGAAGATTTCTATTGACTTTATTTGAAAAAAAGATACACTTGTATTTGTATAATTTTTTTGGCCCATGGGTGGTGACTTTGTCTCTTTTATTCCATTTAGAAAAAAGGCTTGATTTTGTAATGTAGTAGCTGTCGGAGGTTTATCACATATATTTAAATCGCACAGAGTATATAGAGGAGTTAACATTCAGGAACATGTCATGTTATTCTAAAAAAAGGCTAACCGACACCCTTTATAAAGAGCTGGAAGAATGCGTCCTTCAATGCACAATAGAAGAATCAAAAAACTTTAGGGGGGGGGGGGGGGGGGGGTTGTTTGCTGCCCTGCTGTAGAGCACATCAAAATATCGTTACCTAATGAGGACAGTCCTTGAAAATGCAGTATAAAAAATAGCTTGGCTATGGGTCACTTCAGGTTACACTAGAGATCCTGTAGTGCCCTTCAGCAGAGCAATGAAGCCTTAAGGAATTTTTGATAAAATTGCACAGCATTGGCCCATAAATATGCACATGACTGTGGCACACTTGCGTGTGTACATCACAAAATCTCTATATGTCTAACTTGTTACAGTTGTTCCTCTTGTCTGTAATATATTATCTATAGGTGGTTTAAAAATTTATACAGATATAATATTTTCTTACTAATTTTTTTTTTTTTTAACGCCCAGATTATACCCAGTTAACACTTATGTGATGTGTTAATTTAGTGTGTTTGTGTTTTTTTTTTTTTTTTTTGTAGGAAGTTACGGGTAAAAGTTTTGGAAACCAGGATTTTCGCTCCGCACTTGAAAATGGAGTACTGTTTTGTGAGTAAGTATCCAGGCCAAACATATTTGGCATTTACATGTTAAAGAGAAAGAAATGCAGGGTGTGTAAATTTGAAACTACTGCACAACAATGAAATTACTAAGCACTGCTATCACCAAGCCTATATGAAGCATGCAGACAATTCTTACCTGGACCATCACACCCCACAGGATTGACGGCATGTCATTGTCATTGTAGCCACACCAATAAAACTATTCATATCAACTCAACAACTCCTAGGTACATTTCCGTGTCCAGCCAGGCATGCTACAGATTTAGGTTTTTTGATGTCCTTAACTTGTAACGGCAAATATTTCACATGGGCTATTTTCTTGATTCAAAACTAATGAAATATTTTGGCTGCTCTCATTTTTAAGACAACTCTTGCTTGGGGTCCTGGAAATGTACCAAAGGTACAATCATCCTTTTAAAGCGATATTAGTGCTTCAATACTGGGCACTTTTACCCCCTTCCTGCCCAGGCCAATTTTCAGCTTTCAGTGCTGTCACATTTTGACAATTGCGCGGTTATGAAACCCTGTACCCAAATGACATTTTTATCAATTTTTTTTTCACACCAATAGAGCTTTCTTATGGTGGTGTTTAGTCACCATAAAATAAAGAACAATCAGAGCAAACTAAACCTAAAACTATTGCAAGCTGAACACTAAAAGGATAACACCAACCTCAGTAAAAATCAATAAACAAAATAAGTGCAGCGCAAAACTAAAAATATAAATGAGAAAAGGATGATAAATAGTCCAATAATAAATTGGTAATCAAAAAGTTCATTAATGCCAATATGAAATAACCCTCTTCTGGGGACACCCACATTGGTCACTTATCCAGGCAATGCAATAATATGAAATAAGATTGTGCTTACCAGATCCAGTTGACCCCTTAATTATAGGGGGTCTTAAACGGCATGAATGGACCCGTGGCAAACTGCTGGGCTAGCTGTCATCTGCTAATATCTCCTAATATGTATGTTGAAACAGTGTCATTAACTGAAACACAAACAACTGTGTAGATAAGTCCTAAAATTGAGCGAAGAACAGCCAAGCTCTACCACTAAGGCGAGGTTGTGGAAGGCTGTTTCATATCACAGGTCATACATCATGGCAGGACTGAGCACGTAAGGTAGTTATACTGCATCAGAAAGGTCTTTCCCAGGCAAAGATTTTGAAGCGGACTGGGGTTTCAATATGGGCTTTTTAGGCTGCACAAAGAAACAGGCAATATTTCGGACAGTAGATGCAGTGGTCGGTCAAAAAAACTTAATGCAGCAGATGGACACATCATGCTTCCCTTTAACATGGTAGGATCTTCAGCAGTGCCATCAGCATAAAACTGCCAGTGGGACCCAGGTTCACCCATCTACTGTCTGGAGAAGTATGGCCAGAAGTGGTTTTCATGGAAGAATTGCAGCCAAAAAGCCATACCTAAAATAAGACCAAGTGACTCAACTATGTACGAAAACATAGCAACTGTGGTGCAGAAATATGGCAGCAGGTGCTCTGGACTTCTCAGTCAAAACTTGAAATGTTTGGCTGTAGCAGGAGGCAGTTTGCTCATGAATGACTGGAGAGCTGTACAATGTGTAGGCAGGCAGTAATGGAGTATGGTGAAGGTTTCTTGCAAATTCGGGGCTCCATTTCTGCAATTGGTGTTGGAGATTTGGTCAGGATGAGTGGTGTCCTCAATGCTGAGAAACACAGGCGAATACTTTTCCATCATGCTATACAATCAGGGAGGCATGTGCTTGTCCCCAAATTTGTCTGCAACAGGACAATGACCCCAAACATACAGCCAATGGCAATAATAACTATTTTTAGGATAAAGAAGAGCGAGGAGTCCTGGCAGTGATGGTTTGGCTTCCACAGAGCCCTGTTCTCAACATCGCGTCTGTCTGGGATTACATGAAGAGACATAAGGATTTCAGGCATCCTACATCCACAATGAATTGATACTTCTTTGAAGGCAAAGGGTGGTCACACCAAATATGAATTTGCATTCTCTACTGTTCATATACTTTCCAATTTATTTCATAAAAATTTTAACTATTAACATAGTTTCTTTTTGTAAAAGCATTCCTTATTTACAACATTTTTTCACACCTGCCTAAAACTTTGCACAGAACTGTGTGTATGTATACACTATATTGTAGAAAGTATTGGGACACCTGCCTTTACATGCACATGAACGTCAATGGAATTCCAGTCTTGGTCCATAGGGTTCAATATTGGCCCATCCTTTGCTAGCTATAAAAGCTTCCACTCTAATGGGAAGGTTGTCCACAATGTTTAGGAGTGTCTATGGCAAGGGTGCTCAACCTGTGGCCCTCCAGCTGTTGTGGAACTACAAGTCCCACCATGCCTCTGCCTTTGGGAGTCGTGCTTGTAACTGTCAGGGGCTTGCAATGCCTCATGGGACTTGGAGGGACATAGGTTGAGGACCCTTGGTCTATGGGAAGGTTTTTCCATTCTTCCAGAAGCGCATTTGTGAGGTCCGGAACTGATGTGGACGAAGGCTTGGCTCGCAGTCTCCGCTTGAATTCATCCCAAAGGTGTTCTATCGGGTTGGACTCTGTGGAGGCCAGTAAAGTTCCTCCACCCCAAACTCGCTCATCAATGTCTTTATGGACCTTGCTTTGTTCACTGGTGCACAATCTTGTTGGAACAGGAAGGGCCCATCCCCAAACTGTTCCCACAAAGTTGGGAGCATGAAATTGTCCGAAATGTCTTGGTATGCTGATGCCTTAAGAGGTCCCTTCACTGGAACTAAGGGGTCAAGCCCAACCCCTGAAAAACAACCCCACTCCATAAACCTCCTCCACCAAATGATTTGCTGCACTGGACAGTGAATGAATGTCAAGTACTATATGTTGAGCTATTACAAACTGAAGCATAGTAAACCGTTTGCAAAGGGACGGCAGACACAGTCCATTGTAAAATGCAGAGACAGAAATACACTGAAGACAAACAATGGTACACTGCTCTTCCCAGTCAACACAAGTCTGACCACTGGAGGACAGGCAGGCTTGCACATGAAAATGCACTTTTGTGTGTTCATTTAATGTATACGTTTAGTAGTGTGCACTATATATATGTTTTTTATATACCTTTCACGAGGTGTTGCACTTTATGATGGTTAATTGTCATCTGCACAGTCTGTTTCATTAGCGCAGTTCTATTTTTTAATTGGTTACTTTGTTTGTGATTCACATAGGAATTTGCAGCTTCACTTTTTTTTTTTTTTTTTTTTTACACATTTTTACCTATGCGCAGTTTTACTTTCTTCTTTTTTCAAATTAACAAACTGACCACACTTGGATGAATGTGCTTCCATGCCCTGGAGTGGTCAGTTTGAAATGAGAAAATGGGATCACTAGCTATTTCGCACACCCAGAGAGAACAGATACTTTTATTACAAGACACAGACCCATCAAAAATATAGGACCCTTTTTAACCTCTTCCTGCCCGGCCTATAGCAGAATGATGGCCGGGCGGTGGTTCTGTTATCCTGACTTGGCATCATATGATGTCCAGCAGGATAACATGCTGGCACTCGCCCGGTACACACTGCATCTCCGATCCTGGTAAGGCGCCTCTGACCAATAACAGCTGATCATCGCGTGAACCAGGAAGTGTCGATAAACTGCTTTCCTTGGTTTGGGCTGACAGGGAGTCTGTGCTGATCATCGGGGCACTTATCATCAGCACAGCCCCCATGAGAAGTGCCACCACAGATGCCAATCGGTGCCCATCAGCTGCCAGTCTGTGCCCATAAATGTGTCAATCAGTGCCCCATTAGTAATGCATGTCCATGCCGAAACAAAGAACTTTTTTTTTTTTTTTTTAATTTCGGTCTTTTTAGCTTGTTTAGCAAAAAATAAAAACCCCAGTGGTGATCAAATACCACTAAAAGAAAGTTCTATTTGTCAGAAGAAAATGATAAAAACTTAGTTTGGGTACAGTATAGCATGACCGCGCAATTGTCATTCAAAGTGCGACAGCACTGAAAGCTGAAAATTTTCCTGGGCAGGAAGGGGGGGGGTGACCTGTATTGAAGTGGTTCAAGCATGTGAAACCTCAGCTTGTAAAAAAAACACTTAAAATCAATTTAAAAAAGAAACGAAAGGCAAAACATTTGTGTATGCATATAAAAACATAAATACCTTTTTTTTTGTTGCTCCTTTTTTTTTTTTTTAAGTGATCACAAGAGTGCCCGGTATTGAAGTGGTTAAAGCTTGGGGAAATTTTTGTTTTTTGTTTTAAATAGTCCTTTTTTTGGCTGTCTAGTTGAAATCAAAACCATATCCTGCTTTTCTTAGGGTACTTTCTCCCAAAGCAAAATGCCTGCATGAGCGATTAGCAATGCCATTATTTGACTTCTGGTCTAGTGAAGCTAAACCAGTTCTGGATGACAAGCGACATCACTGCCCCAAACCATTATGCAGGTTAGATTACATTAGTAGCTGGAAGATGACAGCATCAAGCTTGGGTATTCTGCTTAGTGAACGATTTACTGTACTGGTTTGTTAGAGTGTGTGCTTTAAGACGGCATGCACACAGGTGTTTGTGTGCGGTTGTAAACTCTGTTGCACACAATGTGTGTGAACAGCTGTTAAGTGTAAGTGGTGGTTGTCAGATTTGTACTCTGTACAAATCAATAGCAGGTGCTGCTGCAGTTTGCATGCAATTACTCTTCTGAGCAGTTACAGACCGAATATTGAACCTGAAAACGGCCAGTGTGCGTCCAGGGTGGGCGTTTCTGCAGAGTTTTGGCTGCGCACAAACTGCCCATGGGTGATATGCCAGTTTGTGTGCAGTAATAGCAGAGACTGTGGCTGCATTGGTGGCATTTAGTTGCCTCCGAAGCAAAGGACTGTCTGAATGTAGCAAAATTCATAATTTTAAATGTATTCTATGATTTGAATTTAGAACAAAACAAATAACCCGTATTTGTATTTTTGTGTTCTTCCTTCCTTTCTTTTTTTCCAACAATCTATCTTTTTTTGTTTCTTAGCCTTATTAACAAGATCAGGCCTGGAATTGTTAAAAAGATAAACAGGCTGTCAACACCTATTGCTGGCTTGGTAAGTAATAAGTACTGTACACCGATATTATTCAGTGTTTTAGTGCCATTTGCAGGTGCTATAATATTAAAGTACCTAGGCGTTGGTGCTGCAATTGATTGTCCACTTGCATTCAAAAGTTTTTCAATTTGCCTAAAAATGTGTGATGTTGAGGTAGCATTCATTGATCAGAAATTGTTGCTTTGTTCTGCAAGCTCCAATGTAAAATACTTTAATTCCTTTTTTTTTTTCAAAAGGCAGGCCATGCCTTTAACTTGTTTGACTTTTTGTTTGACTGTTTTATTCATTAAATTATCCTCCCGTTTTTAGAGCAATTACAGCTTTGCAGACCTTTGGTATTCTAGCTGTTAATTTTTCAGTTTTTAATTGGAAAGAGGAAGGGATCGCCACTACTCCCGACCAGCCCAGGTGAATTAACGACAAGGAGTGGCATTAGCCTACTTGTCTCCACCACACCATACACCCTGATGCATTTTGCTGTCACATTATACGTAAATCTGCATGGCTGTGCGGGCAGAGCACTGCATCATTCAGAGATCTGTGTGGAAAAGCATGCCTTTAGCTCAAGAAGTACCAGCTGACTTTTGAAATCGCCTTTTGCCTTATGCACACAGATGTTTGCCTGTATAAAATATGCCTAGTGTAAACTTTCTGGAATTTCCTATACCCGAGGTGCTACAGATGGGGATGTACAGCCAGCCATTGAAGTGAATGGCTGTACGCCACTGTACTTATGTAAATGTTGATGCTTCTGTGCATTGCTGCTTACCTGCACATGCGGTGGGACATATTTTCCCCCAATGTAAGACTTTCACAGGGGTTCTAGCCTCCCCCTACTCTACTAGAGAAAAGCATCTTTGTGTCTGTGTTACCATTGGGGAGCTTATCTTTACTACACAACCGAGAAATCCTTGTCATTAGAAAAAAGTGAAGGGAAATCCCTAAAATTGAGACTTTGGAGGAGTAAAACCTGTCAGTGGTTCTAATCCTTCCCCCACTCTTATCAAAAGCTAAAGATAAAGGTTTGGCTGTGCATATGTTAAACTTTGGCTACATTCTAAAGCCATTTAGGCTAGGTTCATTTTGTGCATGCAGGTTCCCACAACACACAAAAACACGCATCTCTTTTTGCAGGTGCACATTGGTACTGTTAATTCTTAATGGTGCCCCAATGCACCTCGCTAAGATGTGAGATAAAATGCATGGTAAAGTACCATGCATTTTGGTATGGTGCAATTTAAAAAAAAAGTCATGCACTTTTTGTGTAATTTTTCGCATGTGGTGGGCTGCCTATCAAAATGCATAGGCTGCCCTAAACGTGACCTGAAAAATGGCTCAAAAATGTGCACTCACCATTTCACCTGCATATTTCTGAATGGAGCCTTGGGGCTTGTTAGAACCTTTTTTTTTCCCTGAACAATGCAGGTCAAAATGTTTTTAAAAGTGTGATTTATATGCACTTAACAGTGCACTAAACCACATGGGAAAAGACATTTGAATAATCCTAATCGTAAGCACTGTGCATTCTGCAGTTTTTTTTTTTTATATTTAAGTCTCTGAGGGAATTGTGCTTTGCATTCATTCTGTTTCTTGGGAAGGAAACAGGGTTACTGATTCTACTAAGTGGTTAGCAGATGGATTGTACTCGCTTCTTATCTCTTTTTTACCACATTTTAGCTGAATAATTCCTTAGCACATTGTTGTTTGACCCTACTTAATGATTTTCTTTCCTTTTTAATAGATTATTTTCTTCCTGCCTTTGTTTTCCTGCCAAGTATGGTTTGGTAGAAAACCTTTCACTACCACTGAAAACAGTGCAGATGTGGGTGTGTAATGTATTCAGATTGATCTCTCTGTTTAGGTTTTATAGACGTTTGATTCTGAGGCGTAGCTTTAAGCTTGTGTGCCCCAATGCAAAAGTTGACCTGGGCCTCCCGCACTACTTTCAACGTGCCTGCAGATACATCCACCACACGCCAAGATACTCAGTGGCTTAAGAGTTTTGAGTTCCCCTTTATATCAGAAGACAGGGATTACCGCTGGAGAATCAGGGGACAGGGACCCCTGGCAGGTCACTTGGCAGAGCTCCTTTCCCATCCCAGCATTGTGTACACACACACACACACACACACTCACTATACAGGGCTGAAATCACATTCCTTTACACACAGTCTGTCATTCTTCACAGGGTGTATCTGCCTTTTATGTTGCCCTTCTAACCTGTGAAATCCCTTGGTCGGAACGGCAGTGTAGTTGCAGTAGGCAGATACACCCTGTGCAGATCATGGCTAACTGGCTGTCCTGTAAAGGAATGTGATTTCAGCCCTGCAGAGGAGGAACAGTATAGAGCAGAGGTCTCAAACTAGCAGCCCTCCAGCTGTTGCGAAACTACAAGTCCCATGAGGCATTGCAAGGCTGACAGTTACAAGCATCACTCCCGCAGCCGCAGGCAGAGGCATTATGGGACTTGTAGTTTCGCAACAGCTGGGGGGCTGCCAGTTTGAGACCCCTGGTATAGAGTGCTGTAAGGGGAAAGGAGTTCAGCAGCTGGGCATAGCATGCAGGGTGGAGGGGGTGGTCAAGGGGCCTTGGGGGGGGGGGGCAACTTGGATCTGGGAGGGCAAAGCCATGTGACACAATCTGGAACTTGCAGCCCTTCAGCGCCCCCCCCCCCCCCAGAAGGTTTTAAAGGAATATGACAGAGGCTGCAGGGGCCCCCTTGGAGCTAGGGGCAAGGTTGCGATTGTGACCCCTGCAACCCCTTATGCTACGCCCATGGTTTGATTGCTTGATCAAGCTGATTTCAGCTGGACTGAGCCATTCCCTAAACCTGGCCATACACTTTTTTTCTTTCTCCTTTCAGTCAGCAGGGTGAATGAAAAAGCAAACAGATTTCCTCCATCCACACTAACTAGGTGGATAGAGGAATCCCTGCTAATACACTGTATGCTCACAGCGGCTCCTCTATCAGAATACAGTGATCAGTGGCTACAGGCAGCTGCTGTCCCTTCGATCAGTTGGCATCTGTGGAGCGGGGATGGCCACATTTTGAGAAGTGTGGTCAGCTTCTGTCTGTAGGTTGTCACAATCTTGATGAAACAGATTGAAACTACACTCTGTAAATAATGCACTTCAGAACCCTGCACTCTGTATGTAGTGCACCCCAGATACAACCGTAGGACAGCCAAAACTGTTAATGCGGCCCAAGATGAAATTAAGTTTGACACCCCTGGTTTAGATGATTTGTTTTTTCTCGTTAGAGTGTCCCCTTAGATATCGCTTTAAGTAAAGGTGTCGGACCATGCTGCCCATCCCTAATTCATAGCCATTAACATGCATACAGGAGTGATTGAATATACATGTCTATATGAATACATGTATTTAAAACCAATCCAGAGAATGGTTTGTTGGAGTACTTATTACTTCTCATTCTCTTCTAATTTCTTTGCTACTAGATGCCTGACTCTCCCTAAGACCCCTTTCACACCAAGGTGCTTCAAAAACGCCCTAAAACGCCTTAGCGTAATTATTATCGCGTTTTTTTACAGCGTTTTAGGGGTGTCAGCGGTAAAATTAACGCAACGCTGCAGGCGTTTTAACACCGTTTTTTCAAGCGTTATTGAAGCATGTGTTATTGATGCTATCTTTCTGCTTGCATGTTTATCCTTTGTGATATCATGTAAAACAAGCAGTCTTGTAAAGTAACAAGCAGTGTCTTGTTTTACTTCAAATCTTCATTTTTCTGGGATTAATTCTTTTTTTGGCACTTTAATTTTATTTTTTTGGCACTTTGATGGTCTGTTTAATCTTCTGACCTTCCCACAAGTTCAGTCCTGTTGTAGATCTCTCTTTTCTGCTTGCATGTTTACCTTTTTGTGAGCTCGTGAATTTTCTACAGCTCAGGGTGGATTATAGGCGCTATTCAGGAGTTTTTAATTCATTTCAATGGAGAGGGGTGTTTTTGAAGCACTTTTTTTCAACTCCCAAAAGCTGCTCCAAAGATGCTGCTTACAGGACTTTTCTCAACACCCCGCTAGCGCAACGCTTCAGTGTGAAAGGGTCCATTGAGATGCATGGGGAACGTTTTATGAGCGTTTTATGAGCTTTTTAATAGCGTTATTTTTAGCGCTAAAACGCTGCAAATACGCCTTGGTGTGAAAGGGGTCTTACCTGCCTAAAAACTAAAGCGTGCCCTTAATGACCACTAAAGTACTTTCTTGGGACAGAAATATGACATTTGGTTATGTCTTTACCCTGAAGTCAGGGTAGCTCCTAGTAACAAAGTAATACTAAATCAGAAACATGCACAGAGGGTAGATTTATGACTAATGGGTAGATGTTTGTGGTTTCTGCCCTTTTGAAAGAATGTTTACTTTAAATGTCTGACAGGTTTTCTTTGAGGTTTATAACTAGTAGGCGTTAGAGCATGAATTTCCCCTGACCACATACAACATAATAAAAAAAAAAATTCTGCTGTGTACATGGCTGCATTTGGATGGACGTGTCAAAACAATGAAATAAAGAAACAGTTTGAACGCCCCTTTTCCCCTCGACCATAGATAATGAGCCAAATTTTAAAGGATAAGTTCACAATTAAAAGAAAAAAAAAAAAAAAAAACGCTGCACATTTTTTTTGGAGGTGAAATTTATTTTTTATTTTTTGGAGCCTGCAGAGTATTGCACTTGCAATCAGCAGATCGTAGGTGGAATGCCAGGCTCCTGCATACTCAGCAAAGCTGTCTTCTGGTATCTCCTATACGGGCAGACAGTTACTGGAGAGCAGGAAGAATCAATGAACTACGAGAGTGCTCATCATCACCCTTACAGTTCATTGGGAACGGCAAGCCATCTGCACCGATGGAAGAAGGTACCTGTAGTTCATTTGTGACAGTGGGAGCAGGGAGAATGAGGGGGGTGGGGGGTGGATCGGCAATGTGGGGGAAGGTTGCTGAACATGTTGCATATTATACCCTAATTAAGGGTGTAACAAGCTCTGAAAGGTAAACCTATTCTTTTAAGTTGAATAAACATACCGTACATACTCGTGTATAAGCCAACTTTTTCATCACATTTTTTATGCTGAAAAAGCCCCCCTCGGCTTATACTCGAGTGAGGGTCCCACTTACCTGTTCTCCGGTGCAGTGCTGGTGTTCTTCTGTCTCTCCCGCTCATCTGCGGTCGTCTGCAGCCTCTGTGGGTGGTCCGATGACTGCTGATATCACCGCTCTTCTTTTCTCCTGCATGCCAGCAGCCTCTGTTGTCCGTGCCGTACTGGGCAATAACCTGTGTGCTGGTACCTGGGGCGCACCGCATCCTTGTCAGATGAATGTCGGATGGGGCCGCTCTTCTTCTCCCGCTCTTCTTCTCCCGCTCTTCTTCTCCCGCTCTTCTTCTCCCGCTCTTCTTCTCCCAATGACGTAGCCTTTACAGTCTTACCCATGCTTGGCTACGTCCCCTTGCTCCGCCCCAGCATTGCTCTGAATACAAGTACCGGTATATCTCTAGTCTTGGATATACAGTACGTTTATTTACAATACTTGGTCTGCTATATTTTTTTTTTTTTTTAAATTTTCTTATTTACTCCTATCTGGACCCAGTGTTGACTATGCATGCATGGAGCAGCCTGTGTTGGGGCCCATAATATACATGCTGCGTTATGTACGCACTGTTACTGCATGTGTTGCATTAGCACTTCCCATACGTATGCAGTAATGCAGCACATGCAGTAACGGGGCATACACAACGCAGCGTGTATATTATGAGCAATGACACAGGCTGCTCTATGCAAACAGTCATGTCATCACATTCTGGAATATCAGCAGCCTGAGTTAGGCCTATTTATTGGAATCTATTTTTATTTTTGAAATTTACCAGTAGCTGCTGCACATCCCATCCTGGGGCTTATACTCTAGTCAATAAGTTTTTCCAGTTTTTGTGGTAAAATTAGGTGCCTCGGCTTATATGCGGGTCGGCTTATACTCGAGTATATACGGTACTTATTGGTATCCCCTTCTGGCAGTTTTACCCCTCTTAGTTAGCAAAATGCTATAGTTGTCTTATGTTTGATGCTTTTCTTTTGCTGGATGTTTTAAGTTCTTTTCCATAAATGTTCTATTGGATTCAGATCAGGATTCACAGCAGGCTGCTTTAAAACATTTAACTGTTTACTTTTAATGACTAAATGCAAGCTTTTTAACATTGAACATTTTATGTTCTTCTCTTCTGATATCCTAGTGATTTGCTCAGATTCAAAGTAACACTTGTAACATTTATAGAGCCTCATCACATTGGGGATGATGGCGGTTCACACGTGAATTGCAGGGGCACACAGTACAGGGTCCT
The DNA here is from genome assembly GCF_042186555.1 of Aquarana catesbeiana. Classification (NCBI taxonomy): domain Eukaryota; kingdom Metazoa; phylum Chordata; class Amphibia; order Anura; family Ranidae; genus Aquarana; species Aquarana catesbeiana. Next base: position 239,479,985 of record NC_133325.1, read on the forward strand.
GTGCGATTTTTAAAGCCCATTCATTTGAATATGCTGTGATCGAACAAAAGTTAGTGCATGTACTACTTTTCAAAAACGCACTGCACCAATATGCATTGTACTGTGGTATCATGCGATCCAGCGCAGACAAACACTGCATGTTTGCAATTCGCCTTTGTGGGTGTTAAGTATTTAACACTTTGCAGCAGATTGCACGGACTGCCAGTCATTGATTCTCTGCTCTGCCCCTCCAACGCTCACTGCGGGTGAGCAGGGACTTAATTGAGAGCAGGAAAATCAATTTACTATGAGGGCGCTCTCCAGCGCCCTCATAGTCCTTCTAAAACTACAAGTCTTCAGCCGCAGTGGCTGTAGTCTATTCATTCACACAAAACTCAGATTGCCTGACACGACTGTGTAGGCGGGGGCCAGCGTGGCCGTGCTGTTTTCAGATGTGACAACGGGTACAGGGAGAAGATCCATTGTCACAGGAGAAATTGGGGTGGGGGGAGATGCAGATGCTGGAACAGTTTACATGTTCCACCCTAAAAATGGGTGGAACATGTAACTTGTTCCAAAGGTGAACCTATCCTTTAAATCTACAATGTGCATAGTCTGTATATAGAAGCGCACTTTAACCATTCCAGCCCCTAGGACATACCTGTACATCCTCTGGTTGAAGTGGTTATACACCAAAGAGGGCTGCAGCAGTAAAGCAGTAAACATGATTCTGCTGCCAGAATTTGCAGCCAGCAATGGCCTTTCATGAGAAAATGATCCAAGCAAAGCAGCATGATTGTCTAATCACTTTTATAGGGCGCAGAATGGCCCCCTCCAGCTGCCGCTGTTTCCAGTCTCTCCTGAGACCGCTGCTCACTGTTGGGTCGGCTGAGTAAAGAGGAGGGGAAGGTACAGATATGGCGAATGAAGTTAGAAGAGATGTGAATTTCATCGCTTCCAGCTTTGGTTTGTTTACAAGAAATTACTTGACACTCAGTCATTTGATCAGATGCTTTTGAGGGCAGATGGGAGATTTTGGGGTCTAATAGATCCCAGATCTCTCAGTAAAGAGTACTTGTCACTGCCCATGCTATCACACCAGCAATAGCAATAAAGTTGATCCAAAAAATGTACTAAGGTTTTTCAAGAATACACAGTTGAATAAAGTGGTTGTAAATGCTGAAGGTTTTTACTCTCATGCATTCCATACATAAAGGTAAAAAACCGTCAGTGTGCAGCTTCCTTTGCGGCAACCCCCCCCCCCAAATAACCCAAGCCCCATCTTGATCCAACAATGTGTTGGAGAGCAGTGGCTCTCCCAGGTCTCTGCCTCCTAACTGGCTGAAACGGCAATGGGAGCCATTGTCAATCGCAGCCAGTGAGGAGGGAACAAGGATAGGGCCAAGCCACGCTCTGTGCAACTTATGGACACACGAGGTGACTTGTGAGTGAGCATGCATGAGTGCCCTCATAGCAAGTGACTTGCTATGGGGCAGTTGGTAAGGGGGAGGGGCCAGGAATGCTGCCAGGGGACCCCAGAAAAGGAGGCTCGGGACTGCTCTGTGCAATAATACGGCGTAGAGCAGGTAAGTGTAGTGTGTTTGATGATTTTACTTTTTTTTTTTTATTAAAAAAGCATGAACTTTTACGATCGCTATTTTTAGATTTATCTTTGTTTTCATTAAGTACCTTTTTGACTAAATACCTCAACCTAGCCAAATATTTAATATTTTTTTATTTTATATTTTGGTTAGAGTTGTGGGGCGAGTTAAAATTGCTGTACTTACAGGAAGTGAGGAAAAACTCTAAAACAAAGATGCAAACCAAAACCATCCTGGAAAAGGCTCTAAAACCTTCCTGACTCGGTCTAAAACCAATGTAAAAAGTTTTGCCTGTGTTCAATTTAAATATTTGTTTAGCTCTGTTTTTAAATGCAGCCTCTTATCTCCTAAAGCATACTCAAACAGGTATATGAACCCCTTGAACCTGTGGCCCATATACCACTGACTGAGAGACACTTTTCTGGTATATAGTTTTTTGGTAGGGGGGCTGCAGTGTTTAGGCTTGAGATCAGCAGGGAGGAGTTTGTTGCTGTTGAGGGACTATTGCTGCATTTTGAGCAGTGGCCTATTTTCTCTAGTTGTGATTTTTATAAAAAATTTTATGTGTAAATAGGAGAAACTTAAAAAAAAAAAAAGTCAAACTAGGCCTCATGCACGCTGGGCGTCACAAATGCTGCTTTTAGGACATTTGCCAAATGCTTGAGGTGCCTAAATCCATTTGCAAAATGCAGCTTTGGGTGCATTTTTTTTTTTTTTCTGTTCTGCTTTTCTCCTGCCAGGCGAAAAGGTGTTTAGAAGAGCTGGGCAATGCGCATGAGGCCCTAACTCACTATGGGTAGTAAGAGGCCTAGGGTTGTCTGTAAATGTCCCAATATGTGAAAGTCATTCAGGCTTTGTTTACAACATTCTGTTCATGTAGGATCATGTAGGTTACCGTGGCAGAGATGTTTGCAAACATGATGGGAAATCCTTTATAATTGATCAGTTTCTCTTCTCCATAGGAAAGTGAAATTCTGTAGAGGGGGGTGTTTTGTTTTTTTTTTGTTTTTTTGTTTTTTTTTTTTTCTCTCGTTCAGCCCGCTGGGTTGAATGGGAAAAAAACCTTGCAAGTGTACCCAGCATGAGCTTCAGTGGGTCTAGCAATTGTGTTGGTCTGCATGAGCACAAGCTGATCTCTTATGAGTGTGGTTTACAATGTAGCGTCCACCTATGGAAGATAAAAAAAAGCAGTTCTGATACTGCTGCTATAGGTTTGTAACTATTTTCAGCTTTTTATTATCGGCAAATGACCTGATGAGCAAGATTAAATCTTTAGCTGGCCGGTTTTCTTAAAATATAAACATATACAGTTTGTTTTGCATGTTCAAAAGGTAATATGTAGCAAAACAGCAGTTTGTTAAAGGAAAAACCCACTACTTTCTTAATTTTAATGGCATAGTTCACACCAGTGCTTGCAGTTCCAGTGTGTTCCAGAATAAAAAGTAGAACATGCTACATTGTTCCTGCACTGGACTGTACTGGAACGCTGTAAAAAGCATCAAAAACGCACATGTCCTCATTTAAAAAAAAAGAAAGGGGGGGGGATGCACTGGACTGCATCAAACGCACTGAAATGCATCAAAAATGCACATACAGAAAAGCATCTGGAACGCTTCTCAAAGTGCTTTACAAAGAAAACGCATGAAATACATGGTCAAATAGACAATCAAGTGAAGGCTTGTCTAAAAGCTTTTTAAATTTTGATTTGAATGATTTTGGAGAAGATGACTCTCTGATGTTCTTTGTCCTGAGTTTTGAAGCATGGCAGAAGGCTCTTGTCTGCCATCGAGTGTAGGTGAGTAGTGGGGGACACACAGAAGTCCAGAATTTGATATAAAAGTTCAGAGCGATAATAGGGTGCCAAGCCATGAAGAGCCTTGATAGAGGACCACTTGCCTACCGGGTCATTTCTGACACCATTCTTATATATGTAGAAATCGTGTTTTTCTAGCAAAAAAAAAAAAAATAAAAAAAAATAAAAAAATTACTTAGAACCCCCAAACATATATTTTTTTAGGAGCGACCCTATAGAATAAAATTTGTGATCCTTACAATTTATGTCACGTGGTATTTGCGCAGTGGTTTTTCAAATGCAATTTTTTTTTAATACACTTTACAGAATGAAAACAAAACACAATATATAACCCAATTTTTTTGTAAAATATGTCATGCTTTAAAATTGCGCATGCTCATGGAATGGCAGCAAAATATGGTACTTAAAAATGTCCATAGGCGATGCTTTAAAAATTTAGTTAAGTTAGAGGAGGTCTCATGCTAGAATTCTTTCTCTCGCTCTGATGTTCGCAGCGATACCTTACATGTGTAGTTTGAACACCTGTTTACGGTTGTATGTGGGCACGGTTTACGTATGCTTTCACCACTGTGTGTGTGTGTGTGTGTGTGTGGGGGGGGGTGTATAGTTGCTCCTCTCTGCTGCACGTTGTTAATAAATTCTAGGTGCTTTCTGTCTATTGGTGGATCCCCTCACCTCCCCAGTCCATGGTGTGCAGGCAGTGAGGAGATGATGTACTTGAACCTTCATCTCAGCAGCCAATAAGTAAGTAGCAATAATGCATAGTAATAAAACTAGGCAAGAAAAAAAAAATTGTAAAACTGCTGCAGTGAACCCTCGTGGCAAGTCCCATTTCCTAGTGCTTGGGAAACATCAATGAGGCTTGGTCAGCCATTACTGAGTAAACACAGAATTGATGGGTACCTTATTGCGTCCGTGAACAACACACTCCTTTCCAGAGGTTCCTGGGTCAGTCCAAGATCATTAGGAACGGTCATCAATATCCTGTTGGTAAAGGAACGGACGGAGTCACTGTATCCATCATTGCAGTTGGGCAGCTATGATCACAGCTGATGCACAGTAACCTATAGCAGTGGTTCTCAACCTCAATCCCCTGAAGTACCCCCAAAAGGCCATGTTTGCAGGTTTTCCTTTTATCTTGCACAGGTGCTTTAAATCAGAGTCAATGGCAAACATGGCCTGTTGTGGGCACTGGAGGACTGAGGTTGAGAACCACTGACCTATAGCAACCAATCTGTGCGTAGTAATAATGCGCAGTAACTTCTAGCAACAAATCACTGAACAGTAGTGATCAGCTGTAATCTCTAGTGACCAATCAGTGAGCAATAATGATGTGCAGTAACCTCTTGCAACCAATCACTGAGCAGTAATGACATGCTGCCACCAATAATGACATGCTGCAACCAGTCAGTGAGCAGTAATGGGAACCAGTAACCTCTAGCAGTCGTCAGTGAGCCTGGACCAATCGGTGAGTGTGGATCAGTTGTTTACATTAAAGTTTTTTAAGATAAGTCTATGTGTTTGTTTTTTTGGGATTGGGGTGGAGAGCGAAATGACATGGGGGCCCAAGAAAATATTTGCCCAGGGTCCAATCAATATTAGAGATGGCCCTACCTTGGGCTCACACCCAGCTGGCTATCCACAACAAAAGGTTGGAGATCCCATCCCACCCAAGACTCTTGGGAATCTTTAAACTACAGAGCCCTATCCGGAGAACCGGAGAAAGCTGCCAGATAAGTTTTTTTTCTCCATTTTTAAAATCTATACTCTGTAGCCTGCAGTCAGCAGCCGTGCAAACGGTGTCCTTTTCCACCCCATTTCCATATATAATAAATATATATATATATATATATATATATATATTATACCGTATTTATCGGCATATAACATGCACCTTCATTTTAGGAGGGAAGTTTCAGGAAAAAAACCTCAAATTTTAAATAAATAACTTTGAAGCAAAATAAGGGTCAGTGCCCATCAATGCAGCCTCACATTTGCCCATCAATGCAGCTTGATCGATGCCCATCTGCAGCCTCCCCATTGCCATGAATGCAACCTGATCAATGCCCATCTGCAGCCTCACCATTGCCATGAATGCAACCTGATCAATGCCCATCTGCAGCCGCACCTCAGATTACTGCTGCCACGGAGGGGACAGGGAGGGGGGCGGGATGAGTACCATCAGATTACATACAGCGAGAATCTCCTGTTTTCTCGGCGGCCTCGTTAATACAAAGTCCCACCTCCTGGACCGGCTTCTATGATAGACAGAACACTGGTCCAATGCCGGCCCAGGAGACGGGACTTCCTATTAAAGAGGCCGCTGAGTAAACAGGAGATTCTCGCTGTATGTAATCTGATGGTGCTCGTCCGGCCCCCCTTCCCATTCCCCCCCCAGGCAGCCCAAATTGCAGTATCGGCATATAACACGCACACACTATTTGCACCCGATTTTCAGGGTGAAAAAGTGCATGTTATACGCCAATAAATACTAGATAGAGATAGATATACTGTGCGTGTATTTTATACATTCTTCTCTCCACTCACATTTGAGCAACGCAGAAACACACTTTTGAGTGCCATTCATTGTTAATGGCATTTGGGGTGCTAAATTCAGCATAACTCAAGCTTTGGCAATAAAACCTGGAAGCTGGTTCAGCCGCCTGCTGAAAAAAAACGATACCATGGTTATGGCTGGTAGCATCAGCCTTAATTCCAGTAAACTACTTACAAACCGCAAAATATATATATATATATATATATATATATATATATATATATATATATATATATATATATATATATATATATATATATATATATATATATATATATATATATATATATATACATACGTATTGCAGTCGGCAAGTATTTAAAGTGGTAGTAACGTGTCTTCTGTAAAAACCTTCTGACAGGCAGGGTTTACAGTCAGCTCCACAAATATTGGGACATCAACACAATTCTAATCTTTTTGGCTCTATACACCACCACAATGGATTTGAAATGAAACAAACAATATGTGCTTTAACTGCAGACTTTCAGCTTTAATTTGAGGGTATTTACATCTAAATCAGGTGAACAGTGTAGGAATTACAACAGTTTGTATATGTGCCTCCCACTTTTTAAGGGACCAAAAGTAATGGGACAATTTGCTGCTCAGCTGTTCCATGGTCAGGTGTGTGTTATTCCCTCATTATCCCATTTACAAGGAGCAGATAAAAGGTCCAGAGTTAATTTCAAGTGTGCTTTTTGCATTTGGAATCTGTTGCTGTCAACTCTCAATATGAGATGCAAAGAGCTGTCACTATCAGTGAAGCAAGCCATTTTTAGGCTGAAAAAACAAAACAAACCCATCAGAGAGATAGCAAAAACATTAGGTGTGGCCAAATCAACTGTTTGGAACTTCCTGAAAAAAGAACGCACCGGTGAGCTCAGCAACACCAAAAGACCCGGAAGACCACGGAAAACAGCTGTGGTGGATGACCGAAGAATTCTTTCCCTGGTGAAGAAAACACCCTTCACAACAGTTGGCTAGATCAAGAACACTCTCCAGGAGGTAGGTGTATGTGTGTCAGTCAACAATCAAGAGAAGACTTCACCAGAGTGAATACAGAGGGTTCACCACAAGATGTAAACCATTGGTGAGCCTCAAACAGGAAGGCCAGATTAGAGTTTGCCAAACAACATCTAAAAAAGCCTTCACAGTTCTGGAACAACATCCTATGGACAGATGAGACCAGGGGCGGGCTGGGCCGGGGGGCAGGGTGGAAATTTCCCCCCAGGCCGCCTACCTTGACATTAAAACGGCCGTGGCGGTGTTCTGTCATAAATTCCAACTTATAAAATTCTGAAACTTGTGACAGAACAGCGGCCGCCGACTGCCTATATGGCTCCTGCTGCGCTGCACTCTGGGAGTTGTAGTCCGGCCGTGCTTGAGTTCCTGTCGGTGTGAGGAACTCGGCAGCGCAGCAAACTACAACTCCCACCTCCCAGGAGTCTCAGAGGCAGCCGTCAGGGCGTATGACATGCCAGGGGAGGAGGTGCGTCACGTCACACGTGACCTGATTGGTTGTGGTCTGGGGCCGGGCGCTGGCTTGAGGAGTGGCAGAGAAGAGGTAACAGATTCATCACCCCCCCTTGAACATACCGTGCAAGGCAAGGACCTGGCTGTGAGACAGACCCTGACACACCCCCAGCTGACCCCCCACATCCCATGGGCACTGATCAAACTGCCCTGATGATGGGCACTGCACTGGTGAGGCTGTATTGATGGGCACTGATGATGGGCACTTATCAAACTTCAGTGATGATGGGCACTTAAACTGCACTGATGATGGGCACCTAAACTGCACTGATGATGGTCACTGCGCTGGTGAGGCTGCTTTGATGGGCACTGATTCGGCTGCACTGATGCCTGGGCACCGTCTGCACTGGTGAGGCCACACTGATGGGCACTGATCAAGCTGCACTGATGATGGACACTTCACCGGTGAGGCTGCATTGATCAGCACTGATCAGGCTGCACTGATGGGCACTGATCAGGATGCACTGATGCCTGGGCACTGTCTGCACTGACGGGCACTGTCTGCACTGGTGAGGCTGCATTGATGGGCACTGATCAGGCTGCATTGATGCCTGGGCACTGTCTTCACTGGTGAGGCTGTATTGATCAGCACTGATCAGGCTGCACTGATGGGCATGGTCTGCACTGGTGAGGCTGCACTGATGCCTGGGCACTGTCTGTACTGGTGAGACTGCACTGATGGGCACTGATCAGGCTGCACTGATGGGCACTGATCAGGCTGCACTGGTGAGTCTGCATTGATGGGCACTGATCACGCTGTACTGATGCCTAGGCACTATCTGCACTGGTGAGGCGGCACTGATCAGGCTGCACTGATGGGCACTGTCTGCACTGGTGAGGCTGCACTGATGCCTGGGCACTGTCTGCACTGGTGAGACAGCACTGATCAGGCTGCACTGATGGGTACTGTTGAGGCTGCACTGATGGGTACTAATCAAGCTGCACTGATGGGCACTGCACTGGTGAGGCTGCATTGATGGGCACTGATCAGGCTGCACTAATGCCTGGGCACTGTCTGTACTGGTGAGGCAGCACTGATCAGGCTGCACTGATGCCTGGGCACTGTCTGCACTGGTGAGGGAGCACTGATGGGCACTGTCTGCACTGGTGAGGCTGCATTGATGGGCACTAATCAGGCTGCACTGATGCCTGGGTACTGTCTGCACTGGTGAGACGGCACTGATCCGGCTTCACTGATGGGCACTGTCTGCACTGGTGAGAGGGCACTGATCAGGCTGCACTGGTGAGGCTGCATTGATGGGCACTGGTGATGGTTAGCTGATTCGGTGGTTTAACCACTTCAGCTCTTGAAGGATTTAGTAACTTCCTGACCAGGCTATTTTTTGCGATTTGGCACTGCATCGTTTTAACTGACAATTGTGTGGTCGTGTGATACTGTACCCAAATAAAATGTATGCCTTTTTTCCCCACAAATAGAACTTTATTTTGGTGGTATTTGAATACCTCTACGGTCTTTATTTTTTGTGCTGTAAACAAAAAAAAGCGACAATTTTGAAAAGTAAAAAATATTTTTAACTTTTTGCTATAATAAATATCCCCCAAAAAATAAATTTCCTCATCAGTTTAGGCCAGTGGTCTTCAAACTGTGGCCTGGGGGCCAGATGCGGCCCTTTGCTTGCCTCTACTTCGCCCTTGGGACATTATTCCTTCTACTGACAATTGGATGGGGTGCTATTCCTCCTGCTAAGACCAATGATTGGGCACTATTTCTCCCACTGACACCATCGATAGGGCACTATTCCTCTCATTGATACCAATCATGGGGCACTGTTCCTCCTGCTAAGATCAATAATAGGGCACCCTTCCTCCCACCGACACTATCAATGGGGCACTATTCCTCCTGCTAAGACCAATAATGGGGCACTATTCCTCCTGCTAAGGGGCACCATTCTTCCCACTGACACCATTAATAGGGCACCCTGCCTCCCACTGGCAACAATGATGGGGCATTATTTCTCCTGCGACCAATGATGGGGAACTATTCCTCCCACTGACATCATTAATAGGGCACAGTTCCTCCCAATGACACCTTCAATAGGGCACTATTCCTCCTGCTAAGACCAATGATGGGGCACTATTCCTCCTGCTAAGGTGCACCATTCTTCCCACTGACACCATTAATAAGGCACCCTTCCTCCCACTGACACCATCGATGGGTTTTCTCCTGCAAACACCAAGGACGGGGTACCATTACTCCCACTGATACAATTAATGGGGCACTGTTACTCCTGTTAAAACCAATGATGGGGCATTGTTTATTCCCAGTGATGTCGGGACATTTTCTACTCACACTGACCACAGTTCCTTCCCCTAAAGCCTGAAGGACAGTAAACTGGCCCTTTGTGCAAAAAGTTTGGAGTCTCCTGGTTTAGGCCAATATGTATTCTACATATTTTTGGTAAAAAAATAAAAAAAAATCGCAATAAGCATATATTGATTGCTTTTCGAAAAAGTTATAGCATCTACAAATTAGGATATATTTATGGCATTTTTATTATTAATTTTTTTTTCTAGTAATGGGTGTGATCAGCGATATTTAGCAGGCAGATTGAACACTTTTGACACTTTTTTTGGGACCATTGACATTTATACAGTGATCAGTGCTAAAAATGGCCACTGACTACTGTATAAATGTAACTAGAATGGAAGGGGTTAACACTAGGGGCGATCAAGGGGTCAATTGTGTGTTCCCTGGGAGGTGTTTCTAACTGTGGGGGGGTGTACTGACTGGGAGTAGAGAAAGATCGCTGTTCCTGATCACTAGGAATAGCAGATCTCTCTCTAACTCCCCTGTCAGAATGGGGATCTGTCTGTTTACATTGACTGGTTCTCTCAGGAGCGATCGTGGGTTGCCAGCGGATATCGCGACCACGTGCATCGGCTCCGGCGTCACGCCGCGTAGCAGGGGAGCCAATCTGCCACCGTATAATGACGGCAGCTGGTCGGCAAGGTATCAATGGGCCACTTGACTGGACTTGCCCCCCAGGCCTAAGGCTGCCAGCCCTCCCCTGGATGAGACCAAGATCAACTTGTACCAGAGTGATGGGAAGAGAAGATTATGGAGAGGGAAAGGAACTGCTCATGATCCAAAGCATACCACCTCATCAGTGAAGCATGGTGGTGGTAGTGTCATGGCGTGGGCATGTATGGCTGCCAATGGAACTGGTTCTATTATATTTATTGATGATGTGACTGCTGACAAAAGCAGCAGGATGAATTCTGAAGTGTTTCGGGCAATATTATCCGCTCATATAAAGCAAAATGCTTCAGAACTTATTGGACGGCGCTTCACAGTGCAGATGGGCAATGACCCGAAGCATACTGCGAAAGCAACCAAAGAGTTTTTAAGGGAAAGAAGTGGAATGTCATGCAATGGCCAAGTCAGACACCTGACCTGAATACGATTGAGCAGGCATTTCAATTGCTGAAGACAAAACTGAAGGGAAAATGCCCCAAGAACAAGCAGGAACTGAAGACAGTTGCAGTAGAGGCCTGGCAGAGCATCACCAGGGATGAAACCCAGCGTCTGGTGATGTCTATGAATTCCAGGCTTCAGGCTGTATTTGACTGCAAAGGATTTGCAACCAAGTATTAAAAAGTGAAAGTTTGATGGACGATTGTTAATCTGTCCCATTTACTTTTGGTCCCTTAAAAAGTGGGAGGCACATATACAAACTGTTGTAATTCCTACACCGTTCACCTGATTTGGATGTAAATGCCCTCAAATTAAAGCTGAAAGTCTGCAGTAAAAGAACTTCTTGTTCGTTTCATTTCAAATCCATTGTGGCGGTGTATAGAGCCAAAAAGATTAGAATTGTCGCTGTCCCAATATTTATGGACCTGACTGTATATAACAGAAGAGACCCTAGAGGTCTCTTCTGCCATAAATGACCCCCCTGACTGTCAGGTAATGGGATCTGAGCTGCTCATGCGCCGTGCAGACTGCATTTACAGCCTGTTTTGCATGCCATGGCGAAGTGACTCGTGCGCATGCGTGGGAGTGACGTCACCTTAGCCCGGCCATTTAAGTCACTAAAAGTTTGGAACCTGGAAGGAAGACCGGGTTAACATGGAAGCGCCAAGAGAGCCGTGGCAGTCCAGCGCTGGATTGCTCTGTTTGTAGATAAGGCTCTCATAATGTACTAGTATGCAGTCCATACTAGTACATTATGACTTAAACCTGCAGGGAGGGCACTCTTTTAGTCTATTAATGAGACTTTACTATTACTACTGTACAAAGAGTGAAGTATCATTTCAAACATTCCAAGCACTGTTGGTTTATTTTTTCATCAGTGCAAAATTTTTATCTAAATGACAATGATACATGGTTTCTGTTCATATAATTATAGCAGGCTGACTGTCACACTTTTGTATATTACTCCATAATCGCTTCCGGTTCGGGTCCGTCAAAGTAACAATCTGCAATGACCCTAAAGAATACTTTATTTTGCCTAGACAAAAGCTTGTCCCATATGAGAGAAAACACCCTAGCTAAGAGATACTAACCTTACTAGTCTATTTAAAAATACTGGCGGAAAGTAAAATGGGTTGAAAGGTCAAGAAATTCTTTCATTCTCTGGGGGAAGAAACCAGGAAAGTTGATTGGTCGGTGTTCTTTTGTTGCAGTTTTTCTCCAGATTTTATTAGCTGGCACTGTGCAGTCTTTGTGTTAAACTACTTAATGTGTGTAAGTACTAGACTAGCCAGAAAAAATGTACTGGAACAGACATTTGTATTTCTGCTCTTATCACTTTGGTATTGAGTATTATATGCTAACATGTTATTTGAGAATTAAGCTTCAGGCAAAGTTCGTATTCAGTAACTTTCTATTTACAAAGGAAGAATGGAAAAATGATCCTCCAAAGCTTCCCTTGATTCTAATGATGCCAAACTATATTGTATAGTCAACATGTGACATTTATCTTGTTGTGAAGATTAATATCTCAGTGGTGATTATACAAAAAGACAACTTTTAGTAGTGCATTTGGTAGATATGTGCAATGCACAGCAAAAAGGTGGTGATTTCTTGGTAAATTCCATTTTGCATAGCTGTCCGGGAAGTTGGCGCCTCACCCACCAGTTGTTTAAAGTATACCTATCAGTAGGAACGTATTTAGGCTAACATTGGTATTATTTTGAATCTGACAGTTGTACAGATATTTCTGGCTTCAATGTAATTGGGCAACTACCATTATCAGAAAGATTTCAGAAATTAGTGCCTGCATCCTTCCCAAATGAGCAAAGTAATTTAAAGTATAGCACAGTCTTTGTAGAGCTAGACCTGTGGGCAATAGTCTTACAGCCCAGTGAGCCTTATCAGCATGGTGCGTCCAGAAAATATTCACAGCGTTTCACTCTTTCCACATTTTATGTTACAGCCTTATTTCAAAATGGATTAAATTCATTTTTTTTCACAATTCTACAAACAATACCCCATAATGACAACATGAAAGAAGTTTGAAATCTTTGCAAATGTGTTAAAAATAAACGAGCAAATTCCCATGTAAATAAGTATTCACAGCCTTTGCTCCAATACTTTGCTGAAGCACCTTTGGCACCGATTGCAGCCTCAAGTCTTTGAGTATGATGCTACAAGCTTGGCACACCTAGTTTTGGGCAGTTTCACTCTTCTTTGCAGGACCTCTCAAGATCCATCAGGTTGGATGGGGAGCATTGGTGCACAGCCATTTTCAGATCTCTTCAGAGATGTTCAGTTGGGTTAAAGTCTGGGCCACTCAAGGACATACACAGAGTTGTCCCATAGCCACGCCTTTATTGTCTTGGCTGTGTGCTTAGGCTCGTTGTTCTGTTGGAAGATGAACCTTCGCCCTAGTCTGAGGTCCAGAGTTCTATGGAGCAGGTTTTCATCAAGGCTGTCTCTGTACATTGCTGCATTCATCTTTCCCTCGATCCTGACTAGTCTCCCAGTCCCTGCCACTAAAAAACATACAGTGGGGACAGAAAGTATTCAGACCCCCTTAAATTGTTCACTCTTTGTTATATTGCAGCCATTTGCTGAAATCATTTAAGTTCATTTTTTCCCCCTCAATGTACACACAGCACCCCATGTTGACAGAAAAACAAAGAATTGTGGACATTTTTGCAGATTTATTAAAGGAAAAACTGAAATATCTCATGGTCCTAAGTATCCAGACCCTTTGCTCAGTATTTAGTAGAAGCACCCTTTTGATCTAATACAGCCATGAGTCTTTTTGGGAAAGATGCAACAAGTTTTTCACACCTGGATTTGGGGATCCTCGGCCATTCCTCCTTGCAGATCCTCTCCAGTTCTGTCAGGTTGAATGGTAAATGTTGGTGGACAGCCATTTTTATGTCTCTCCAGAGATGCTCAATTGGGTCTAAGTCAGGGCTCTGGCTGGGCCATTTAAGAACAGTCAGTTGTTATTTTAGCTGTGTGCTTAGGGTCATTGTCTTGTTGGAAGGTAAAACCTTCGGCCCAGTCTGAGGTCCTGAGCACTCTGGAGAAGGTTTTTGTCCAGGATATCCCTGTACTTGGCCGCATTCATCTTTCCCTCAATTGCAACCAGTCGTCCTGTTCATCTGAAAAACACCCCCCATAGCATGATGCTGCCACCACCATGCTTCACTGTTGGGACTGTATTGGAAAGGTGCTGAGCAGAGCCTGGTTTTCTCCACACATACCGCTTAGAATTAAGGCCAAAAAGTTCTATCTTGGTCTCATCAGGCCAGAGAATCTTATTTCTCACCATCTTGGAGTCCTTCACATGTGTTTTTTTTTTTTTTTTTTTAAAACTCCATGCGGGCTTTCTTTTGGGTTCTTCTTTGCCTCTCTCACCAAGGCTCTTCTCCCCCAATAGCTCAGTTTGGCCGGACTCCCAGCTCTAGGAAGGGTTCTGGTCGTCCCAAACATCTTCCATTTAAGGATTATGGAGGCCACTGTGCTCTTGGGAACCTTAAGTGCAGCAGAAATTTTTTTGTAACCTTGGCCAGATCTGTGCCTTGCCACAATTCTGTCTCTGAGCTCTTCAGGCAGTTCCTTTGACCTCCTGATTCTCATTTGCTCTGACATGCACTGTGAGCTGTAAGGTCTTATATAGACAGGTGTGTGGCTTTCCTAATCAAGTCCAATCAGTATAATCGAACACAGCTGGACTCAAATGAAGGTATAGAACCATCTCAAGGATGATCAGAAGAAATGGACAGCACCTGAGTTAAATATGAGTGTCACAGCAAAGGGTCTGAATACTTAGGACCATGTGATATTTCAGTTTTTCTTTTTTAATAAATCTGCAAAAATGTCAACAATTCTGTGTTTTTCTGTCAATATGGGGTGCTGTGTGTACATTAATGAGGAAAAAATACTAACTTAAATGATTTTAGAAAATGGCTGCAATATAACAAAGTGAAAAATTTAAGGGGGTCTGAATACATTCCGTCCCCACTGTATTTCAGGTACTTATATAGGGCTGTCAATTTACGCAGTGCTTTACATATATATTATATATATACATCAGTACCTACCCTCAAGAGGCTTACAATCTAAGATCCCTACCTCAAATTCATACATACTAGGGCCAATTTAGACACAATCCAATTAACCTACTAACATTTCTTTTGGAGTGTGGGAGGAAACCCATGCAGGCACAGGGAGAACATGCAAACTCCAGGCAGGTGGTGCCGTGGTTGGGATTCGAACCAGCAAACTTTTTTTTGTTTTTAGTGCTAGGCGAAAGTGCTAACCACCACACCACTGTGCCGCCCTAGTTCAAGCTTTGTTTTATCAGATCAGAGACTTTTTTTGTTTCTCATGGTCTGAGAATCCTTCAGGTGCCTTTTTGGAAAACGCCAGGTGGGCTGTCATGTGCCTTTTACTGAGGAGTGGCTTCCCTCTGGCTACTCTTCCATGCAGACCTGATTGGTGGAGTGCTGCAGGGATGGTGGTTCTACTGGAAGGTTCTCTCTCCACAGAGAATAGCTGGAGCTCTGTCCGAGTGACCATCTGGTTCGTGACTAAGGCCCTTCTCCCCCAATCACTCAGTTTGGCCGGGCGACCTGCTCTAGGATGAGTCCTGGTGGTTCCAAACTTCTTTCTTTTATGGATGATGGAGGCCACTGTGCTCATTGGGACCTTCAGTGCTGCAGACGTTTTTCTGTACCCTTCTCCAGATCTGTGCCTTGATACAATGTCTCAGAGGTCTACAGACAATTCCTTGGACTTAATGGCTTGGTTTGTGTTCTGACATGCACTGTTATCTGTGGGACCTTATATAGACAGGTATATGTCTTTCCAAATCATGTTCAAACAACTTAATTTAATACAGGTGGACTCCAATCAAGTTGTAGACACATCTCAAGGATGATTAGTGGAAAAAGGATGCCCCCTGAGCTCAATTTTGAGTGTCAAGGCAAAGGCTGTGAATACTTGGTGTACATGTGATTTTTTTTTTTTTAGTTTGAAATCTTTTGCAAATTTATTAAAAACAACAAACTTCTTTCAGGTTGTCATTGTCCTTGTATTTGTAGATCTTTGAGGAAAATAATGAATTTAATCCATTTTGCAATAAAGCTGTAACATAACAAAATGTGAAAAAAGTGGAGCGCCGTGAATACTTTACGGATACACTGTAGATTGTGGGAATGAGTACCCTACAGCAGGGGTACCCATCCTGCGGCCTAGAACATCTATGAATGCAGAGCAACTCAAAATCGTAAATGTAATTAAAATGTTGATATTTATTTATTTTTTTGTGGAAATTTTGTAAAAATGTGTCTACACTTAAGGAAAACATGCCACTGAAGAAAAACTTGATAGTGTCTTTATACTGGACTTTTTAAAATAAATTTTATCTTCCCAAAGAAAAATATCCCACTGTTCACAATTACGCCTTATAAATTATCAGTTTTTGGCAGCACCTGTATTTGTGAGCAACTATTTTGAAGGATGAAGCACACAGATGGTAAAATTAGAATAAAAATATCTGAGCATCTTGAGAATTCGTTGAGAATTGCTACTTTATCCATTGAACCAGCTATTGATGCGTTCGTTTTTCAGAAACCGTGTAAAAAAAAAAAAAAAAAAAACACTAGTTTTAAGTTACCTTCTTTTAGTTTTTTTAATAAAAAAAATATCTGTAATCGTTAACTTGTGATCTGCCTGACAATTGCTCTGCTTCCGATGTGGCCCAGGAAGGTCAAAAGGTTGGACACCCCTGCACTAGCGTATAGGTATAAATGGGGGGACTTCTACTTTTGAGACCCAAAAGGTTGACTTAGTGCTGTATAACCGACACAATCATGTAAAACATTTCTATAATACTGTAACTAGTTAAATATTTTCTCTCCCACAAAGCCAGAGGCATCATTGGCATCCAACTATTCTGAGGTACTGAATGCCCATAGTTTGTTAAGGATTCTTTGCAATGTAGCAATGATTGCATGCAACAGATGTGATAACTGAAAGTATTTTATAATTCTCCCGCCTCATTGGGGGATTCAGGAACTGTATACTTCAAGGTGTTGGTATAGCTGCCGACTTTTGGAGGCTAGGTCTTTTCATAGCTCTACTGGTTGTAAACAGTGTGTCTAAAGTTTCTTTTATCAAGCAGCTGCTGGCAGTGTAAGACTGGACCTTAAAATGTTGGCTACTCACCCAGCAGTCAACAGCTTGCATTATCTTCCCAGATGTTAAAATTCAGGATTCCACTGCGGTGGCCCTACCCATCTTTTTGTGATTTAGTCATTGCAGCGCACTGCAATGATACGGTCTCTTTTAATTGGCATATACAGTTGTGCTCATAAGTCTACATACCCTGGCAGAATTTGATTGCTTGGCCATTTTTCAGAGAATATGAATGATAACACAAAAACTTTTCTTTCATTAATGGTTAGTGTTTGGCTGATGCCATTTATGAACTGCACGTTTGAGATCTCCCCAGAGTGGCTCAATGATATTGAGATCAGGAGACTGAGACTGGCCACTCCAGAACCGTCACGTTATTCTGCTGTAGCCAATGACAGGTCAACCTGGCCTTGTGTTTTGGATCATTGCCATGTTGGAATGTCCAAGTACATCCCATGCGCAGCTTCCTGGCTGATGAATACAAATGTTCCTCCAGTATTTTTTGATAACATACTGCATTTATCTTGCCAACAATTTTGGCCAAATTTCCTGTGCCTTTTTGTAGCTCACACATGACCAAAACATCAGCGATATCCACCTTCGTACCTTTCATCATAGGCCTTGTTGTCTCCTCTCCAAATGTAGCGTTTATGGTTGTGGCCAAAAAGCTCAATTTTTGGTCTCATTACCCCGAATGACTTTCGGCCAGAAGATTTAAGACTTGTCTCTATGCTGTTTGGCGTATTGTAAGTGGGATGCTTTGTGGCATTTGCGTAGTAATGGCTTTCTTCTGGTGACTCAACCATGCAGCCCAGTTTTCTGTGCTGCCTCCTTGTGCATCTTGAAACAACCACACCACAGGTTTTCAGAGAGTACTGTATTTCACCTGAAGTTATTTGTGGGTTCTTCTTTGCGTCCCAAACAATTTTCCTGGCAGTTGTGGCTGAAACTTTAGTTGGTCTACCTGACCGTGGTTTGGTTTCAACAGAACCCCTCATTTTCCACTTCTTGATTAGAGTTTGAAAACTCCTGATTGGCATTCTCAATTCCTTGGATATCTTTTTATATCCCTTTCCTGTTTTATACAGTTCAACTACATTTTCCCGCAGATCCTTTGACAATTCTTTTTTGCTTTCCCCATGACTCAGAATCCAGAAATGTCAGTGCAGCACTGGATGAAAGATGCAAGAGTCTGTCAGGAGTCCAGAAAAACATTGACCTTTTTATATACACACACACTAATTATAAGCAAACAGATCACAGGTGAGGATGGTTACCTTTTTAATAGTCATTCAAACACCTTTGTGTCAACTGGTGTGCATGTTATCAGACTAAAATCACCAGGGTATGTAAACTTTTTGATCAGGGTCATTTGGGTGGTTTCTGTTGCCATTATGATTTAAAAAGAGTAAACGCAGTAGATTGATAACAAATGGCTTCAGCCAAACGCTAACCATGAGTGAAAAATGGCCAAGAAATCATACATTCTGCCAGGGTATGTAAACTTATGAGCACAACTGTATAATGTACCCAGTAGATGGGAATTACTGACACTGCTGCTGTATATATGTGGACTCTAATAGGGAGTACTTTTTCCTCCTTTTGTAGAGGTAAAACCGTTTGCAATTAAGCAGAAGTAAACCCTAGTGGGTTTTTCTTCCTTATTTCTTTCCTGCAAAGTAAAGGCATAATGTGCTAGTATGCATTGCACATTATGTGACACTGACCTGAAAACAGAGCCCACGTCGTCCCCGCTGCATTCCACATTCATCTTCGCCCGAATTCCTCCCGGGGCCGTGGCTTCTGGCTGTGTGATGTCATTCTTGCGCAATTTTAGGAGATATTTACAGTACCTATAGGTAAGCCATATTCTAGACTTCCCCTATGGAGGTTTACAACCTCTTTAACAGTTGCAGTTGAACAATGTGAGGATATATTTGGTTTTCAGCTTATTATATAAATGAAATGTTTACTGGCATATATAGCAGTATTAAGACCCTGTACTCCTGTGGATTTATCCACATAATCTAAAAAAATCGCTCATGGGAATAAACTCTAGGTATACTATATTATGACATATCAGCCCATTAGATGGGATAGGAACCAAAACTGCTTCTAACGGTTTTGTTGTCTGTAAGGACAGAAAAATGGCTCCTGAATTTTAGGTGCAAGCTTCAGGACATTTTTTTTTTTTTTTCCCCCTTTTGTTACCTAATGTATCAGTGCACTGAAACATACCTAAAAAAAATAAAGGAAGCAGCGCTAAAATTAGTCCCAATTACTGCAAAAAAAACCTTGATTGAATATCATCACAATATATATCCACATTTGAAGTGGTAAGATAAATCCTTTTCCCAATGGCACCACTGTGATTCACATCAAAGAAGTGCACCGCCACCTTAAGAAAAACTTGCTTACCAGATACCACGCAAAATAGGTATATGGCTATAGCCCAGCCAAGGCCTTTGCTTGCACGGATGATCTTAGGAATGAATATCATAAGCTAGATGGCTGTATTATCTTTCACACACTGCCACCGCTGTGAAGTCTGTAAGCTTCTCTTTCAGCAAAAGACCTAAAAATAAAGACTGGCCATAGTGTAATATTGTCTAGCTTTTTAATAATATGAAAAGTAATGCACTTACATTTAGTTGGTTTTAAAATCACATATAAAACAGCTGGCTGGCTTACAAAAACACCCATCTTCCTAGCACGACAGCGTGGTGATGTCAACACGTACCCCATTGACAACGTCATGTATGACGAAACGTGTCTGCAGGAGGTTCCTTTTGCAGTAATTGGGACTAATTTTAGCGTGGCTTCCTTTTATTTATTTTTGTATCTATTTGTTGTCTATCTCCCTTCAAGTTGCTGCTTTTTTGATTTATGTGTTAACACATTAGCGCAATCTTTTAGCCCTTTATAAAGGGAATTGTATAGTCTCTTGCTGTTTTTAGATAAACCCATAAAGAGATCAGCTTGTTGTAATATATCAATTAGAGTTGGTGCTTTAAAACTGTGATCATATGTATAACTTGCCATTATATATATTGGTGCTTTCTGCTTTGACGTGATTCAGTGGTTGTATTTTACAGTTCCTTTTCACAATCAGTCTCTTGAGAGAATTTTTGTAACTGTATTGAGATGGTAAGTGCTCCCTCTAGTAGTTAAGTTACGAATCTGTATTAAAGTTGAAGTTTATTCACTTATATTTTTGCTTCCCTGGATCCCTCATTTACTATAATCAACATGCCAGTGATGTTTTTTTAGTAAAATCTTTATTTTATTTATTTTTTTTTCCCCCCTCTGTACCTTATTTTAGACTTGGTGATGTCATCTGTATTTTTCTTTGCACTTCAGGCATATCATGACTGGTGGGAGGGAGCAGCAGGGTGCTGTTCATTGTTTTTTGAAAACATACACAGGGCTAACTGGGGTCCCCCTAAGGTTGCCATCTTCTGCCAAAATAAGTGATGGGGTGGGGAAGAGAGAGGTACAGAAAGGCATAGGGAGTTGGACAGAGCAAGAGGTTCACGCTCACTTGCTCAGCAGGCTGGGAACACAAATCTGAAAATGGCATGACTTGAGGTTTGAGGAGCCAGGGACAAGATATTTGGAGACCAAGATTGTGAACTAGACAGATAGATAGATTATGTCCTGCCTGTTGTGCCCTTTACTATTTTGAAATGATTATGCTCCAGAATGCTTATTAAAGAACACTGAAAACACTGGCTCCTGCTGGCTGCCTCCTCACCTAACTGGGTGGGTTTGATCTCCACTGTCCCAAATACCAGTGTGCTTAGTTTGAGAGCAGGTTGTTGCCTCTGCTACAGCAGTGGCCTTTCACTGAGCCCCAGGGTTGTCTGTCCCACAGCACTCTGTGCAAGCTTCTGCATGCTTCCAGAGCCTCTTAGGCATCGCTTGGCGCCAATCTTTTCTGCACCTAATGCTAGGGCTTTCTTTATACAGAGTGCATGGTGGGGTGGAGATCTGTCTGTTAGAGTGATGGACAGCAAAAGCTATAGACTGCATTGACTGAGGTAGCGGGAGGTGGAAAAGCTGTAGAAATACAGGGCAAACTGTGTCCCATATTGAATCAAAATAGAACAAAGCATGTCTACTTAAAATCTAGATGGAGTCCATATAATATGAGACAGGTGGCAACCTTGGGTCCCCCCCAATCCATACCAGATTTGTATCCTAGATGGGGTCTGGTAAGGATTTGAAGGGTGGAATCCACACAAAAAAAACAAAAAACTTGGTTGCCAGTATAATTGATGTGGATCTACATCGCTGAATGACTTGATTTGACAGTGGATTTACACAGTAGGACATGTGTTTTTTTTTCTTTTTTCAAATGTTTATTTACTTGTTACTTATTTACTTTTTTTTATGATTACATAGAAGTACTGTGTACCCTTCCATGTGAAGGGCAGGAAATCTGGGGGCCCCAGATTCCAATAACTTTCTCACACCTCTCGTCTGCAGACCCCCACATCCTCTGGGCCAGGGTCATTGACCTGGGAATAAGATGTTTTGTTGGGGGTGGGGGGATGCTAGGGATGACAAGATACTCTCCCAATGGTAAAAGCATCTGGCTTGGTATGATTCAGCAGAAGGTTAGTGCATTGCATTGGTATGGCTGCTACATCATTCGTTGAATCATGCCGTTGTTGAAAATGTAATGTTGGTAATCTAAGTAGACATACTCCTGATTTGATTTTGCAGTAAAGTAATATTGTGCTTATTGCATATGCATGCTGCTTTGACCATTTATGCTTTCATGATTTTAAAGTAGCTCTAAGGGCTGGGTGTTTTTTATACCTGCATCCCCTGCATTAGAGTAAGTGTTCCCACTACTTCCCTCCCCCCAAGACACTTTCCCAAGCCTGTCAGGGACCCTGCGCTGTGCCCCGCTGTAGTTGTCTCCCTCCACTCTTCCTCTTCACACAGGGACTCGGGCAGGAACCATTGGCTTCCACTGCTGTCAATCAAAAGCTGTGAGGAGGGTTTGGCTAAGCCATGCTGTATGTGTATATGGACCAGGCAGCGCAGCTTGGGAGTGAGCCCGCAGGTGTGCCCCCATAGCAAGCGGCTTGATATAGGGGCACACAGAAGGAGCCTGGAGCACTGGCAGAGGACCCCAGAAAGGCTTTGGGGCTGCTTTATGAAAAACCATTGCACAGAGCAGGTAATATTACATATTTGTTATTTTAATATAACATTTTAGACTTTACAATCACTTTATTCATGAAAGCTCCTGCGCATATACATATAGTGAAAAAGGAAAGGTTAGGCTGTACACCATGAACATAGCTGCTCAGGGTGTGGAATTACACCCATACAACATAACTGTCATATCTTTTCCCTAATAAGGATTTCTACAAGCTGTGAAGGTTGCATAACACTTTCTACATGTACATGTGTTTATCTTGATCTGTTGCTAAGAGATTGTATATTGCTACAACAGTAATAAATTCCAAGATTCTTTGTCAGTATGATTTTGATTGTGTTTTTACTGTGCCTGTCAATGCAAAATAGATGACTAGCCCAGTGTATTATAGATGAGTGACAAAGATTTTTATAGTTTTAAAGCATTCTCATGTTGCTGGTTTCATATGCAGGCAAAAACCCCAGCTGTCTAAAATGACCTTCTAGAATAGAGATCACTGTGGGACACACACACACGTAAGCATACATATGCCTGCATGGGGAACCATCATTCTATGTAGAGTGTGCTCATTGCATGCTCCCAGCACAGTGACTGATCTGTCATGGACAGCTCCTGATCATGTGACCAATGTGATAGCCAATCACAGTTGTCACATTGCTAAGAAGCCTGCATCTTGACATTAAGACTTTCTGAAAGGGCTAACGAAATACACTAGAAATTGGCCCTTATAGGTGCCTTACAATATACATATTAAAATTATACAAATGTATTCACAAAGTAATAAGTGTCCTAGATGACAATAGTGGGGGGATCTCAACAGTTATGTCACAATGTGTTTCTTTAGTTCCAAATATCCCACTTACTCAGGCTCTGTGAAATGATATGAATAAAACAATCATGCGATTACATCCAATAAATAGATGGTATGACAATGCGTGTTATATACAGTATTGTGAACCATAAGATCAAGAACCTGGGGACCACCAACATGCCAATCCTCCCCCCTATCTGATGTGACTACAACAAAGGATGTATGTAGTCTCGGAGTAAGGTGGGAAAGCCAATGTTGTACTGTAAAACAAGTGTTTTTTAATGTCAGTACATTGTGCGTCTGTAAATAAGCCATGTGTGGCACTAATGCGTTGTACTCTTAATACTTGTGAATAAATTAGTATAATTTTAAAAGTGTATAATATATGTGTATTGTTGGGCACCTCTAATGTCCCATTTCTAGTGTATTTTTTGATTAAAGTTGCAGGAGCGTTGGTGCTTTTTTGTGTGGTTCTGATAGTATATATTTGTTTAAGGGGAAAGTGATAATTATGACACACCTAAATTATCACTGGTGTAGACTTTTATTTTTACAAGTCACATATTTGTTAAAATGGAGATCACCTGTGTATATTCACGTTATTATACATGTGTATCTGGAAACTCCAACTTCTGCTGAGCCTGAATTTGCTTTGGGAGCTTTGGGAGCACGCTCCAGGCACCAAGACCGGGCTCTCGCCAAAAGCACGGGTCTCGTACTAACAATTGATTCATATTTTTTTTTCTATCGTAAACAATAAGCAAGAAAGCTTCATTGTAATTTTCTTTCAAGATCAAATCAATATTTTGATCCATTGTCATGGGGCCCATAGGCAGGTGCCTACTCTGCTTATTTGGTAATCCGCCACTAGTTCTCGCTGCGACAGCCCTGAATTTCAGGGCGGTTTTTTCAGTGATCTACAACTACTTGTAGTTTCAGGCTAGATATGTAAATCCTGAAACGTCAAGCTAAGCAGTGCAGATTCTAATTTTATTATCCGTGCTTGTGTTCTCTGCAACACTCCTGCGGTTTGCAATGACTTCCAGTCTGTTCCAACCTACACAGGACTCCGCTACTCAGGTCAGGCCAATATATCTGGGGATTCCCTAATAAGTTATTGGTCCAAAGCTGAGGCAGCTTTTCTGTCTCCGCCTCTGGAGCTCACTGAGTTATTAGCAGACTTATGCTAGGTTGAGGTTCTTGTGTTTTAAAGTGTACTTAAAGGTATTTATTTTTGTTTTTGATAGAGTGGAGAGCGATTGGAACTCCTTGTCAGGTTTCATTGCTGTCTGTTCCCCCGTTAGGAATATTCACCCTGTTTGTCCTGTTTACTGTTATTGAAAGTAAAAGAAAATCACAAATTTTAGGTTGACGGAGTAACAGGAATAGAGGGGAAATTTGCCAATGGGGACGCTAGTTCTGGTGACCCTAGCAACACCTTGGGATTCCCTCACTTTGCAGGGATTTCCTCTACGTTACCTGTATTGGCTACATGACAGGAAGTGAAGGGAAATATCCACATGGGGACACAGATGGTAAAAAAAGAAAAAAAAACTCGGGTTATAACCCTCCCTTAGTAAATACAAAATGTAAAAAAAAATGTGGGTTTAGTGACTCTTACTAAAGCGGCATAGATGGTATTTTGTATGAGAACATATTTCATTTTTTGGCCGTTTTGTGTAACTTTTTTTTTTGTGGAGTTCTTTCTTGTTCTATCTGGCTTGTGTACTTCAAGTTGGTCACATTATGGTGCCCCCCTCCTTCTTCTTTTTTTTTTTTTTTTCTCAACTATAGGTTACTCAAAGGAAATTTTTGTCTTTTACTTTTCCACCCACTCCTTCCTGGCTCTTGCTGACTCAACTCTAATACAGTGCTTTCTCCCATTTAGTTCTGAGCAATTGGTGTAGTCCAAGAGTCACTTGACTCTCTGCTTTTGTGTGAGCCAAATCCCTGCTTATAGCCTCCTTTGAGGCATTTCCATTTGCCAAGTTTTTTTATTCCAGTGTCCCATTTTGGCATGGGATAAGTCAGTGTATTCCCTAGACAGACTGATTTGTTTGGCACCGAGGATCATGTTTTCCCTGGGTTGGAGACTCGGGAATCTAGCTCCAGAACCAGGAAGTCTTTCCTAACCATCTTTTGGAAAATTCTTACAACAAATGCTAGTCTATATAGGGCAGGGGAGGTATTCTAGGCACCCTGCTGGGGCAGGGGGGTCATCTGAGTCTTGTTTTCCTAATCATCCTGGAATCTATAGTGGTTTGGCTGTCTCTGCAGTGTTGGACCATCCTGTTGGAAGATCATCCATTCTAGTTTTAGTCAGACAATTCCACAGCATTAGGGTACATCAACCGTCAGGGAGGAAGCAGAAGTCTCACAGCGACAAGCGGTAGATATGATTTCTGTCATGGGCAGAACTTCTCTATCAAGCTTTGTCATCCGTGTACATGCCACATGGTCTTCTGTTTTCTTTCGAAGTTCAACCAGGTGGATATTCAGACCTCATGTGAATGGGCAACATGGAAAACAAGGATAACAGAAAAAATACAGAAAACAAAAAATGCTTACAGCTCTGAGTTGGGCCCTTCAAATAGCTCTTTGAGTTGCAGGCACATTGTTTTGTTCTGTTTTTTTTCTATGCTGCCCACCC
Source organism: Aquarana catesbeiana (assembly GCF_042186555.1). Classification (NCBI taxonomy): domain Eukaryota; kingdom Metazoa; phylum Chordata; class Amphibia; order Anura; family Ranidae; genus Aquarana; species Aquarana catesbeiana. The sequence continues at coordinate 239,505,721 of NC_133325.1, forward strand.
CTCAGTCAAAACACTGTTTGATGTCCCGAAAGTCTAGATATTCCTGTCTCCCTCAAAAAACAATTATTTTCTTACTCTTGGTTTGACAGAACTGAGATTTAACTGTTGCGGCCAGGGTTATTCTGTACTGGCCAACATTTTTTGTTGCCCGGTGTCCCTTTCTTCTATAGGTGGCAGTATAACCCAACAGTCATTGAATTCCTTTGTCCCCTAATGGGCTCCAACAGGAAGATTTTGAGGCTTTTTTGCTATCTGTATACCAATAGGGGCGAACTCCCTTTACTTCCAGTCCTGCCTATACAACAGGAGGAGAGCTGAAGTCACTCCAAAGCTTGTCTTTTTTTTTTTTTGGGAACTAAACGTGACAGATGGTGAAAAAGGAATGTAACTGGATACATGTAAGTTTTACATCTGCCTGCCCACAGACCTAATGAGGGACCATTAAAAGATGCTGGAACAAAGCTGATTGGACAGGTATACCACAAAGGTAACTTTCATTCTATTGCAAAGCTGAATGGAATATGTTCATGGGGTTTGCATTAGGGTAAAAAATGTTTGTGTCCGCATCGCCCCCTCGGCCCCCCTTTACTTACCCGAGACCTCATTAGATCCAGTGCCGTGCATGTTTGCAGATCTTTACTCCCTTCACTCCTGGGTCTTGCTGGCTTTGCTGAGGCACTGGGAGCCGACAGAGCAACATTGCCAAAATCTGAATATTTATTCAGCTTATTGTATTGTTCATGTTATTTTTGCCTGGCAACAAAAGTTTAATGCCCTTAGATCTGACTTTAGCACTGCCCAGTCTGATTAATTTTTGACAAATCTTTTGTTGATCTTATGTGTATGGGGCTGATCATACATTGCTGGTTGAGAGCAGGGCTGGTAAGAGCATCTTTGCATGTTACTCTTCTTTTGCTTCTAACCTACCCCCTCTACACGCTAAAACTTAGACAAAAACACATCCAGAGTCTTTTTGACATTGTTTCCTTAGTGATTGTTGGTTGTGTTTTTTTTTTTTTTTTTTTTTTTTTTTTTATAGCTTGATTGAAAGACATTTGTCTATGGGGTTCATATAGTTCTTTTTCCTAGGGATTTTCAAAGATAACTGTTTGGAAAAGAAAGTAATGAAAGTGATTGTAAAGTCAATCAAGTAACAAAAATGTCATACTTACCTGCTCTTTGCAAAGGTATTGCACAGAGTGGACCTGAACTTCCTCTTCTCGGGTTCCCCATCGGCACTCCTGGCTCCTCTTCTCTGTGTCCATAGACACAGAAATTTGTCTCAGCTTTCCCCCCATTCCCTCATCACAAGTTGACTCGCAGCAGCAGGAGCCATTGGCAAAGCCTGTGAGAGAAGACAAAGCCACTACAGACAGACACAACACTGGATCTAGTGAGGACTCGGGTAAGTATGGGGGGGGGGGGGGGGGTTGTTATGTGGGCGATACTGTTAGATAAACATTTTTTTACCTTAATGCGCAGGGAATGCATTAAGGTAAAAAAATGTTTTGGCTTTAGAACCAATTAGAGCTTTTATACTCATCCCTTGTGTCTGATGATACCAAACCATACTAGAAACCTGTATTTTCGGGGATCTGCTTTTTCATCATAGAGCAGGAGTAGACATCCCCACCTCACCTTTTCTCCATCGCATATGGGACGGGGTTATTTAGCCCAATGTTTCCCAACTCCAGTCCTTAAGTACCCCCAACAGGTCATGTTTTCAGGATTTCCCTCAGATGAAACGGCTGTGGTAATTACTAAGGCAGTGAAACTGATCATATCACCTGTGCAAAATAATGGCAAGCCTGAAAACATGACCTGTTGGGGGTACTTGAGGACAGCAGTTGAGAAACATTGATGTAGCCCACAGAACTGGTTTTATATACACTTTAAAGTTCATTGCTTTTTTTGGTTTTGGATAAAGTAAAGAGAGGTTAAAATCCCTGTTAGTGTTTTTTTTGCTTTCTCTGTATCACTAGGAACATTTCAATTCACTTCCCATACTGGAGATGTAACAGGAAGTGAGAGGCATTCTCTGCAAGGCTCTGTAAGCCCTCATACAGAGTTGTCCCTTGAACAGGTATCCCTGTTGGAATATTTACCCTTCCCTATTGGTCTGATGACCACCGTAACATTTTTAATTTCCTATCACTTTATCTTTTGGTGACTCTAGCTGCCTTGACAAATAGAGACGGTAGATTTACCCAAATAGAGACACAGGTAGCAATAAAACATAATTACTTAGTTGGTAAGAACAAACATACCAGTCCATCCAGTTCAAGCTGAGTGTGTGTGGCTGCCACTATCATTTTCAATATCCCTGTACATTGCATTTGCTAAAAAACCTATTTAAAAGTTTTTACAGTTTATCTACGCTACCCAATGATGCCACCAACTATGGAAGGGATTTCCACATGCTTACCACTCTAACAGTGAAGAACTCCTTATGCAGTTTAAAGCCGAGTTCCACCCAAAAATGGAACTTCCACTTTAAGTGCTAGTGACCTCCTGACATGCCACATTTGGCATGTCATCTGTTTTTTACAGGCTCCCACTTCCTCCCCTGGCGTTGTGGTGCTGGAAGGAAGATCACCTCTCCCCCCTCCCTGCAATCTTCTGGGGCATGTCACAGGTCCCAAAAGATTGCCCGGCCATTCACAGTGCACAGCGCAGCTCGCACCTGGCTGTGAAGCCACAGCTGGGTGACCACAGTTAGAATGCCGGCGTCGCAGAGAGGGGGAGAGGAGCGTGAGGCTTCCTGCACCCGCATCGCTGGACCATGGGACAGGTGAGTCTCTGATTATTAAAAGTCAGCAGCTACACTTTTTTGTAGCTGCTGACTTTCAAATGGGTGGAACTCCGCTTTAATATTGAACCGCTTCTCATCCAACATCATTGTGTTGCTGCTTGTCTTCATTAGAGAAGATAGAATAAATTTCTCCCAATGCCAGAGTCACCATTTTTAAAGATAAGTAGATCACAATCTTATCCCTTCTTAAGCATCTCTCAATGTTTGTAGCTGTTCCTCATAACTGAGGTCCTCTACCACCCTTGGTTTTGTTGCCCTTTTCTGGAGACTCACCAGTTCAAGCACATGCCTCCTGAGGACTGGTGACCAAAACTGGATGGCATACTCAACTTGTGGTCTACCAGAGTTTTGCGAAGTGGTGGAGTTGTAGTTTTATCAAGTAAAATATTCTTTAATGCATGCCAATAGTCTGCTTACTTGCTGTAGCTTGCCATTGTATGCTATTGCTGAATCTGTGATCTTCAAGGACCAGATCCCTTTTCAGTCCCTATTTCCCCCAGATGTTTCCCCCATAGTGTGTAACTTGCATTCATATTTTTAGCTCCCAAGTGTATTACTTTACATTTGTCTACATTAAACCTCATCTATCATTCTATTTTAGCTATATCATCTTGTAAAGTTGCTATATCCTGTTGAGAAGTTATTGACGTACTTAGTTTTGTATCATGAGCACACACTGAGATTGAACTTTCCATTCCAACCTTTATATCGTTTGAGCAAGTTAATCCGAATTGGTCCCAGGACAATAAAGGACCATTATTACGTGGATGAAACCTAGCTTTCTTCTTGTAAGCAAGCTGGCATTGTTGAATTGCTCATTAGAACCTGATGAGGCTTATGCCTCGTACACACGACCGGACTTTCCGGCAGGCTATGTCCGCCCGTCTTTCCGACGGACTTTCGCCAGAGTTACGGCGGACTTTCAGAATGAACGGACTTGCCCACACACGGACAAGTCCGTTCATTTTGAACGTGACTCGGGTACGACGGGACTAGAAAAGGAAGTCAATCTTGCCACTTTTATCGGCGAGATTGACACCTTGCGAGCCCTGTCGCGGGTCATACCAGGCCCTTAGATCTGGTATGGATTATAAAGGGAAGCCCCTACGCCGAAAAAACGGCATGGGGTCCCCCCTAAAATCCATACCAGACCCTGATCCGAGCATGCAGCCTGGCCGGTCAGGAAAGGGGGTGGGAAGGAGCGAGCGCCCCCCCTCCTGAACCGTACCAGGCCGCATGCCCTCAACATGGGGGGGTGGGTGCTTTGAGGGAGGAGGCGCCCTGCGGGCCCCCCCACCCCAAAGCACCTTGTTCCCATGTTGATGAGGACAAGGGCCTCTTCCCGACAACCCTGGCCATTGGTTGTCGGGGTCTGCGGGCGGGGGGGCTTATCGGAATCCGGGAGCCCCCTATAATAAGAGGGCCCCCAGATCCCGGCCCCCCACCCTATGTGAATGAGTATGGGGTACATGGTACCCCTACCCATTTACCTAGGGAAAAAGTGTCAATAATAAAACACACTACACAGGTTTTTAAAATAATTTATTAAACAGCTGTGGGGGGGGTCTTCTGGCTTCGGGGGTCGTCTTCTGGCTTCGAGGGTCCCTCCAGTTCCTCTTCTCCCGGCGTCCGGTTGGTTCTTCTCTGCTCTCTCTGGCCTCTTCTCCCGGTGTTCCAGTTCTTCTGCCGGCTCCTCCACTGTCTTCATGCCGCTCTTTTGCCAGCGGAGGCCCGGACTTCTGGACTTCTTGTCTTCTTCCCTCTTCTCTTCTCCAGATGTTGACACAACGCTCTCTCCGGCTGGACTGCTCTCTGAGCGCTCCGCTGTGACTTATATAGGCGGAAACCCTGCCCCCTTATGCCGTCACAGTCCCTGGGCATGCTGGGACTGTGACGTTTTAGGGGGCATGGTCACTGGGTGATGTTGACCACGCCCCCCTAAAACGTCAGTCCCTACATGCCCAGGGACTGTGACGGCATAAGGGGGCGGGGTCTCAGCCTATATAAGTCACATCGGAGCGCTCAGAGAGCAGTCCAGCCGGAGAGACTGTCGTGTCAACACCTGGAGAAGAGAAGAGGGAAGAAGACAAGAAGCCCAGAAGTCCGGACCTCCGCTGGCAAAAGAGCGGCATGAAGACAGCGGAGGAGCCGGCAGAAGAACTGGAACTCCGGGAGAAGAGGCCAGAGAGCGGAGAAGAACCAACCGGACGCCAGGAGAAGAGGAACCGGAGGGACCCCCGAAGCTGGAGGAAGACCCCCCCCCGAGCTGTTTAATAAAATATTTTAAAAACCTGTGTAGTGTGTTTTCTTATTGACACTTTTTCCCTAGGTGAATGGGTAGGGGTACCATGTACCCCATACTCATTCACATAGGGTGGGGGGCCGGGATCTGGGGGCCCTTTTATTATAGGGGGCTCCAGGATTCCGATAAGCCCCCCGCCCGCAGACCCCGACAACCAATGGCCAGGGTTGTCGGGAAGAGGCCCTTGTCCTCATCAACATGGGAACAAGGTGCTCCCCCAAAGCACCAACCCCCCCATGTTGAGGGCATGCGGCCTGGTACGGTTCAGGAGGGGGGGGGGTGCTCGCTCGTCCCCACCCCCTTTCCTGACCGGCCGGGCTGCGTGCTCGGATCGGGGTCTGGTATGGATTTTAGGGGGGACCAAGTATGCCGGAAAGTCCACTCGTGTGTACGCGGCATTACATTGTGCTGTCCCTTTCCTATTCTTGTGGCGTGCTGCGCAGGTGATAACTGGAAGCTAAAATACTGTATAGCAATGTACTGGAGCGGTACTCAAATAAGTGTCAAGATATTTTATGGTGGCGATGCATGCCTGTTTGGAACATTGTTTATAAAAAAAAAAAAAAAAAACCCTTAAAACCCACAAGTTAATGACTGTGTGCCAAAATGGACTTGCCAAAGTCAGGGTTAGAAAGCAGAAAGCTTTAATTCAAATCAAAATGGCAAATAACCACATGCCTCCAACACATTTCTTACATTCATGATTACTCATAGGCCTTGTGTGTTAAGGCATTCTGAAGTTATCTTCTGTACTTTGGCAATTGTATTTAAGGTTTGCTGATTTCAGCACCTGACTGGAACTGACTGTTTCTATACATTAGAACTGTGCAGCAGTCAGACTGTGTACAGAATACAGAGTGGGTGGATGGGACTTTATAGATGCAATTAGTACAAGGACATACCAAATTGAATAAAAATCACAATTTATTAAAGTTACAAGGGTACATAAAAACACTATTATACAATACATGAACAGCTTTATTCAAGACGTGTTATTGCAGCTCCTATAGTTGTTCCCATATCTTAATCCTACATGTGGGAACAACTATAGGAGCTACAATAAAACACGTCTTGAATTACCATAAAGCTGTTCATGTATTGTATAATAGTGTTTTATGTACCCTTGTAACTTTAATAAATTGTGATTTTTATTCAATTTGGTATGTCCTTGTACTAAAAGTCCCATCCCCCCTACTCTGTATTCTCTATACCTTTACGGGGAGGTTGGTGTTGTAACAGTGTTTTTAAATTCTGGAGTTGACCACTTAACTACATGTAGTCAAAGACTGTGGTCTCTGGTTAGTATAGAAAAAAAAGATTGGGTAACCCATACAGTAATACTGTTCTCTGTTTAGTGTTGCCATGTCGTAAATGATCTCCAGTGAACCACAGGAGCCACCAAATCTAGTGTATATGCACTTCAAGTGTAAGTAAACCCCCTATCGTTTTCAGCCAAGGAAGCTACCATCTTTGCCTCTGTTTAATCTACAACTGCCATGATGCTGCACATGTGATCAGTTATGACACCAGCCATTGGATGGTTTGACGGTTTGGTTGAGAGCACAACCAATGGGAGTGTTAAATTTCCGGCACGAGCCGGAAATGAAACTGTTTTATGGATGGGTTTACTTCCGCTTTAATTAAAAAATGGAGTTTAAGCATTTTACGCGCATTAAACAATGGCAATGTACAGTGGGGACGGAAAGTATTCAGACCCCCTTAAATTTTTCACTCTTTGTTATATTGCAACCATTTTCTAAAATCATTCAAGTTCATTTTTTCCCCTCATTAATGTACACACAGCACCCCATATTGACAGAAAAACACAGAATTGTTGACTTTTTTGCAGATTTATTAAAAAAGAAAAACTGAAACATCACATGGTCCTAACTATTTAGACCCTTTGCTGTGACACTCATATATTTAACTCAGGTGCTGTTCATTTCTTCTGATCAACCTTGAGATGGTTCTACACCTTCATTTGAGTCCAGCTGTGTTTGATTATACTGATTGGACTTGATTAGGAAAGCCACACACCTGTCTATATAATATCTTACAGTTCACAGTGCATGTCAGAGCAAATGAGAATCATGAGGTCAAAGGAACTGCCTGAAGAGCTCAGAGACAGAATTGTGGCAAGGCACAGATCTGGCCAAGGTTACCAAAAATTTCTGCTGCACTTAAGGTTCCTAAGAGCACGGTGGCCTCCATAATCCTTTAATGGAAGACGTTTGGGATGACCAGAACCCTTCCTAGAGCTGGCTGTCCAGCCAAACTGAGCTATCGGGGAGAAGAGCCTTGATGAGAGAGGTAAAGAAGAACCCAAAGATCACTGTGGCTGAGCTCCAGAGATGCAGTTGGGAGATGGGAGAAAGTTGTAGAAAGTCAACCATCACTGCAGCCCTCCACCAGTCAGGGCTTTATGGCAGAGTGGCCCGACGGAAGCCTCTCCTCAGTGTAAGACACATGAAAGCCCGCATGGAGTTTGCTAAAAAAAAACACCTGAAGGACTGCAAGATGGTGAGAAATGAGATTCTTTGGTCTGATCAGACCAAGATAGAACTTTTTTTCCTTAATTCTAAGAGGTATGTGTGGAGAAAACCAGGCACTGCTCATCACCTGTCCAATACAGTCCCAACAGTGAAGCATGGTGGTGGCAGCATCATGCTGTGGGGGTGTTTTTCAGCTGCAGGGACAGGGCGACTGGTTGCAATCGAGGGAAAGATGAATGCGGCCAAGAACAGGGATATCCTGGACGAAAACCTTCTCCAGAGTGCTCAGGACCTCAGACTGGGCTGAAGGTTTACCTTCCAACAAGACAATGACCCTAAGCACACAGCTAAAATAATGGAGTGGCTTCACAACCCCATGACTGTTCTTGAATGGCCCAGCCAAACCCAATTGAGCATCTCTGGAGAGACCTAAAAATGGCTGTCGACCAACGTTCACCATCCAACCTGACAGAACTGGAGAGGATCTGCAAGGAGGAATGGCAGAGGATCCCCAAATCCAGGTGTGAAAAACTTGTTGCATCTTTCCCAAAAAGACTCATGGCTGTATTAGTTCAAAAAGGTGCTTCTACTAAATACTGAGCAAAGGGTCTGAATACTTAGGACCATGTGATATTTCAGTTTTTCTTTTTTAATAAATTTGCAAAAATGTCAACAATTCTGTGTTTTTCTGTCAATATGGGGTGCTGTGTGTACATTAATGATGAAAAAAATGAACTTAAATGATTTTAGCAAATGGCTGCAAT